>NW_020538040.1:3296224-3325878 GCF_003426905.1 Ctenocephalides felis | reverse complement strand
AAACTGAAATTTCGACAAAAAGGAAGAATAAAAGGGACTCTACTGACAAGAGAACTGAGAAAAAAGAGAAAGAAAATAAAAAGGAACTCTACTAACAGCAATGTATAGTAAGAATGTAATAAACAAAAGTAAACAATGTCAAATTGATCAATAGAAAGAAAAAGGGACTCTACCGACGAGCATATAAAGTTTTTAGTTAAAATATAATAAATAATGAATTATATAAACAATGCCTTTTACAATTCACAATTTGCGTACTTTTTCATTCTAATACTGTTTCCTTATCAGTAGAGTTCATTTTTTTCCAGATTTTTTCAGTTTGTTCTCTTAGTATTTTAAACCTGTGTCTAAATTGTATATGATTTCTATACGAAATTCAATTTGTTCGTCAATAGAGTTCTTTATAAATAAATCTTAGTTAATTTTGTAGTTTTACAGTCATTCTGAATCGTTTTACATGTCAAGAATAAAGGGACTCTACTGACGAGCCAACTTTAATTTTGACCTGAAATATTGAAAAAAGGGGACTCTACTGACGAGCAAACTTTAATTTTGACCTGAAATATTGAAAAAAGGGGACTCTACTGACGAGCAAACTTTAATTTTGACCTGAAATATTGAAAAAAGGACTCTAATACTGACGAGCAAACTAAATTATGATGGAAAAAAAACTCTACTGACGAGCAGAACAAATTGAATTATGACAAAAAAGAACTCTACTGACAAGCAGAGCAAACTGAATTATAATGATAAAAAAAGAACTCTACTGTCGATCAAACAAATCATAAATAAGGACTCTACCGACGAGCAGAACCAACTGAATTATGATGAGAAAAAAAGAACTCTACTGATGAGCAAACTTAATTATGATAAGAAAAAGGACTCTACTGACGAGCAAATTGAATTATAAACACAAAATAAAACTCTGCTGACGAGCAAACTGGAAAAGTAAATAAAAAATGGACTCTACTGATAAAATAAAAAAAAAGAACTCTACTGACGAGAAAATTGTGAAAGAAAGTTAAAAAAGAAACTTTACTGACGAGCAAACTGAAATTTCTTCTATTAAAAATATTGCACAAGAACAAAAAAAACTCTACTGACAAGCAATATAAAATACACTATCAACCCCAAAACAGAAATCTTTATTTATAATTGTGATTTAAAGAAAAAAAAACTCTACTGACGAGCAAACTGATAAATAAAAAGAATACTACTGACAAGCAAATTGAATTATGATGAGAAAAAAGAACTCTAACTCTACTGACGAGCAAATTGAATTATGATGAGAAAAAAGAACTCTACTGACGAGCAAATTGAATTATGATGAGAAAAAAGAACTCTACTGACGAGCAAATTGAATTATGATGAGAAAAAAGAACTCTACTGACGAGCAAATCTAATTATGATGAGAAAAAAGAACTCTACTGACGAGCAAATCTAATTATGATGAGAAAAAAGAACTCTACTGACGAGCAAATCTAATTATGATGAGAAAAAAGAACTCTACTGACGAGCAAATCTAATTATGATGAGAAAAAAGAACTCTACTGACTGAAATTGTGACTTAGAATAATGAAAAAAAAGAATATACTGGCCAGAAAAAATTAATTTTGACCTGGAATATTGTAAAAAAGTGACTCCATTGACGAGCAAACTTTAATTTTGACCTAGAATATTAAAAAAAGGACGAGAAACAAATGGACTCTACTGACGAGCAAACTGAATTTTGATGAGAAATAAGAGAACTCTACTGACGAGCAAATTGGAAAAGAAAATTAAAAAGGGATTCTACTAAGAACGAAAATGAAAGAGACACTACTGATAAAATAACAAAAAGAACCTTACTTACGAGAAAACTGTTAAAAAAAAAAAAAAAAGAAGACTCTACTGACGAGCAAACTAAATTATTATAAGAAAAGGTGGACTCCACTGACGAGCAAACTCAAAAATAAAATTAAAAAAGGACTCTACTGACGAGCAAACTGGAAAAGAAGATTAAAAATGGACTCTACTGACAAACCAACTCAAAAATAATATAAAAAGGGACTCTACTGACAAACAAACTCAAAAATAATATAAAAAGGGACTATACTGACGAGCAAACTGAAAAAAAATTGACTCTACTGACAAACAAACTCAAAAATAATATAAACAGTGACTCTACTGACGAGCAAACTGTAAAAGAATATTAAAAAAAAGGACTTCACTGACGAGCAAGTTAAATTAGGGCTTTAGAAAAAAGAAGTATACTGACAAGCAATATTAATATTTTGGAAATGAGTACAATATTATTGTAACTGTGGGTAAACAAAGGGACTCTACTAGTCTTTTGATAAGCAAACCGAATCTCAATTTTGGAAAACAAATAATTAAAGTGTTATGAAGAAAAAAGGACGGTACTGACGAGAAAACTAGAAATAAGAGACAAAAGGGACTCTACTAACGAGCAAACTAAATTACCCAGGGAAAAAGAGCTCTACTGACAAACAAAATGAATTAAAATAGAAGATGGACTCTACTGACGAACAAAATGAATTAAAATAGAAAAGGGACTCTACTAACAAGCAAACTGAAATAAAATAGAAAAAGGACTCTACTGACGAGCAAGCTGAAATAAAATAGACAAGAGACTACTGACGAGCATACTGAAATACAATAGAAAACGACTCTACTGACGAGTAAACTAAATTAAAATAGAAAAGGGACTCTACTAACGAGCAAAGTGAAATAAAAAACAAAAGAGACTCTACTGACAATGCAAACTAAACTACCAAGGGAAATAGGACTCTATTGACGAGAAAACTTATATCGATATGAAAACAATAGACAAAACAATAGATGTGAAAGCATATAATTTCGACATAAAAGAAAAAAAACTTTCCACTCGCGAATTTCGAGATTTATATGGATTTTGCGTTTGAAAGGGTTAATAACCAAATAGCTAATAATAACTAATTTCTCTTTTTTTCAGTTTCAACGTTAGAATCTCTTTTTTATTTTATTCTTCAGATTTCTCGTCAGTAGAGTCCCTTTATTAGTGTATAATTTATATATATCAGAAAGTTCGCGCAACTTGCCTTAAACCAAAAAGCCACTTAAACCTATTTTAAATTTAAAAAAAACTACCATACTAACCTTTATCAAAGCGTTGACAATACACACAACAATATTAGCCTCGCAAACATTGGCACACGTCTCAACCTTATCATCATCATCATTACCATCTGTCTCCAAATCATATTTGAAACTCAAAATCCTTTCACCACACTTCGTAAAAGTCTCACCAGTATCAACAAACTTCACCGAATCCTTCAAATCATCACTTATCACATCATACAACCACTTTTCACTCAAAAACTCATCACGAGCCAAAGATTTATTAATCGTAATAGTCCGAGAGCCGACTTGTTCGTTTGCGCACTTCAGCAAACCGTTGTAGGTGAATTTATTGGCTAACGCTGTTATGATGGAGTTCATACGATACTGGATGGTAAGTAAAACTTTGTTGTCGGGGTTTGAGGTGCAAGTTGGTCGAAGAGGCTTTTGGCGAATCCTAAGGATTTAGCGTCTTTGCTTCGGACAACCGGAGGCAATTGTTCAGGATCGCCGATTAGGACAAATTTATCAGCGCTGAAAAGTGGGCGCAAAATAGTACATTGTAGGACTTGGGTGCTTTCGTCAACTATGCACAAGTCGAAACGTTTTTGTGCAAGCACAGGATGGCTCGAGCCTAAGCAAGTTACACCGACTACTTTTGCAGAGTTGTACACCTCTACCAGTTGCTCCACTGTGGTACATTTGGAGGTTAGACACTCTTCGCTCTTGGTTTGGATTTTGGGGTTTATACGCTTACTTGTGCCCAGTCTTAGGAAATCCACACCGGCCTCGTGCAGTTTCACCAACACATTGTCGACTGCCGAGTGCGTGTGGCTGGTGATCAACACAGTTTTGTCCAAAGACACCAACAATTTAATCAGGGCGACGACTGTTTGGGTTTTGCCCGTACCGGGCATACCTTGGATTAATAAATAATCCTGTGTGGTTAAGACTTTTAACACAGCACGTTGTTGTAAAGTGTTTAAGTGCTTTAAGGTATCAGCAGCTTTTTGTTTGATGGTACTGGATAACATAGTATCGTACTTTGGTGCCTCTAGATCGATAATCAAACGCCTAAGTTTACCCGCGTGTTCCGTATCATCCAACAAAGTCCCTAAATTCGTCGTATTAAATGTAAGTTGCGTGTTACTCGAGTATAAGTCCAAACAAAACTCCTCACTAGTTTTATATAAGTTTGATAAATTTTTGTACAATTGTATAAAAATTTTGGTAGGGTTCAGGGTTTGTATAAAGCCTGCGGCAACGTTGTAGCGTTTCTGAGTGCTCACCATTACATAATCACCCGGAGTGATATTTGTGTGTATTTGTTTACCCCGGCCGAAACAATGTAAAAAAGAGCCTTCGTGATGTACGACTTTACCATCGATTTTTAAACCACCTACACAACCACGTGTAAGTTCACGATGCTCCACAGACTTTGTCCACAATTGTTTGTTTGTAGACTCGTCCATGCAGTCTTCTAGGTACAAAAGTTTACACCAGGTGAAAAAATATTGTAAGTGCTTTTGTGTTAAATGTTCCAAAGCCGGTTGTGATAATAGTGTTAAATTATGTGTATCCGGTAAAGTTTTAGGTTGTAGATACGCCGAGCATAAAGTTAAGTACGGACAAGTTTCACACGCACGATGATTTATGGGTTCAGGCAAATCAATACTTAAGCGAGTCAAATCCGTTAAGCGCCCACAATTATCTTTAATATAGTTCCTAACGTTTTTTTGACTCGTATACAAATTTATCTCGTTCCTCAGCATTATCAAATCACGTTGTTCGTTCCACGTAGGCTTCACATCTTAACAACGCCCTCACGCAAATACAACAACAAACCTTTATCCACATCCACACCTAATTCCTGCAACATCATTACGTACAAAATTACCTGGCCTTTGTGCTCCGGGGAAAAACTTGCACGTCCTGTCTTCAACTCCAATGGAACACGTTTGTGCAACGTAACTTTACAAGTAACATCAATTTTACCTTTTAAACCTAACGAAGGCACCCATAAGTTCTCCTCGATATCCAAAACCTCCACAGGCTTCTTGGACATAACCTCGACAATCTTAGGCACAAACTTATCAATCTCACCATTAATCTCCTCGCTCGTAAGTTGTGAACGATACAACATCTGTATCGTACTACTTTTTTGCATTATCCCTTTCCACACGTTACGTACAAACTCATCATCAACTTTGGTATTTTGTATGCAACTTTGGTACAGCTCATGCACAAGTGATCCGATGGTCATGATTTTGCTCTCGATGTCGATGCCTTTGTATATTTCACTCAAGACTCCTTTGCGTGCACAAAATAAACCACCAACGACACTTGTACCAGATATAAGGGAGTCAGGATCGGTTACTAGCAAACCGTTGGTTGCGTTTACGATCCATTTGTTGTTGTCGTTTAAGGCTTTTATGGATATTATGTCGCCTGGTTGTAAAGCGAGTTGGGTCCAGGGGAATGATAAGGTGCACCATGCTTTATCGGAGGAGTTTGTAGTGCTTTGTAGGTGTATACACTTTGTGTTGCCGTTTGTATTTACATGCAATATGACACAACGTTGTGTGGTGGATAAGTTTAAAGTGTCTTGCGGAGCCCAGTCTTCCTCACACAAAAATGAATCTAGGTCATCGTCTAGTAAAAAGTCTTGCAAACAATTCTCTTTATCCTCGATGTCAAGTTTTAAGTGCTTTTTGTCATCGAGTGGAACTTGTGGAGACATCTTTCTTTTTTTGGTATTCGACAAGTCATCCCCAGACTTCTTAGGACTTTCTTGAAGCACGTTTTTGACTTTTGTCTCAGAATTATTTTTAACATCATCTTCTTTTTGTTTAACATTGCTTGTTGTATTATTCTTAACAAAATAATTAGAAATTTTATTTTTAGACTTGCTGGATTTTTTGTTATCCATATTGAGTAAATACATACATTTATATTAAACTTGTTGCAACATTTATAATATTAAAAGTATTAATTACAAGTGACAAATAAAAGTGCGCCAAAATTTGGCACGAGCAGTGCTAGCAAACTAAAGGTCCATTGCCAAATATAATACAACGCATTGCACAACTTGTATAATAAAATATTTAACACTTGCACAAAAAGCGTTTTAAAAAAATTCTTACAATTTTACCCTTATGTCAAATGTTTTAGGTTCACCTATTAACAATCACTAAATACATACATTTTACACAAAAACTACACGCATTTATAATTGTAATATACTCTTTAAGCCTTGGCATTATGTTTTAAACTTTGTTAACTCTTTTTATGTTTAAATTTAATAGTTTTTGTGTTAAATTTAACCCTGACGCTTATTTGTGTTTAGCACCATTGTTTTGTTAGAAACTGTCAAAACCGCTCGCTTGACAGTTGATTAAAAGTGTCGCCAACTTCAGGTGGGTTTTCTTGATAGTTTATTTTGTAGCGCGAAATTCAAATTCAAATTTTGAAAGTAATAAGTTTAAAATATTAGGAATAATTACTAAATGTATGTGGCATTTTGTCTTAAAACAAGTTGCATATATTTTCCTATATGCTTAATTAATAAACTTATCAATTGATTAATTTATTGAAAGTAATAAGTTTGCAATAATTATATTTAACTCGGTGTAAGTGACATTTAGCCTTAAGGCAAAATAAGTGAAAATTGACATAATGCTTCATGAGTGATTTATAAGTATATCAAGTTCTTATAATGTTAGGAACTGTTTAGGTTTATTTAATTTTGTACAAATTTACTATTTAACATACAAGTTAAATGAGTATTTTTTATATTTGGCTTAAAATTTTATTATGATAGATCATTGTACTTTATAAGCTAATAAAATTACCTATAAAGGTGTATATAACTAATAATAACTTTAAAAACAATTTAAGTGCAAGTCTTTAAGCAAGTTTCATTAACTTCCAGATATTAATAAACTCTTTTCATATTATGATTATAATGTTTTCTGAAAAATTATTTATTTTGAATATAAAGTTTCTGTTTTTATTAAAGATGAGATTTCCAAATTATGTCTTTCAAACAGACAAAGTTAGAATTATAATATTAGTTTTATATATTGCATTTTTTTATATCCACGTTAATATTATTATAAACTAGCTGTAAGTGGAATTCTGTCTTGAGGCAATTATGGCATTGTGCCTTAAGGCAAATTGCTGGAACTTCCCGTACCGTAACGAAATGTTTGAGGAATACTGAATGTTTTCAAATAGATTATTATAAATATTGTAACATTGTCTAATATTTATACAAATTATATAAACTGATTTGCAAAGTTGAAATTATTTGTAAAGTATATTAGAACTAGAGTCAGAATTAAAAATAAAATGTGAATTATTTTCGATATACAAAAAATTAAAAATAAAAAAAAGTTGGAACAAAATTTTTTTTTTCCAAAATTAATTATTTTGTTAAAAGAAGCAGAAAGTTCTTTGAATCATTCAAATAGGACGCTTAGTCCTCTCAAAAACTGCCATTTTTTGCACATTTAGCTCCGTATCTCCGAAATGGCTAGGCCTGCCTTTGCCAAAAACTAATAACCACTTCTCCCAATCATTACTAATTGAATGTTTTTTTAGATCATTCAAATCGGATGCCCTGTTCTCTCAAAAACTCGATTTTTATCTTCTGCACTCTTTGCTCTTTATCTCCGCAACTGCTGGACCTGCCTTTGCCAAAAACTAATCAGCACATCTCCCTATCAATAGGAATCGAATGTTTTTTGAACCATTCAAATCGGTGGATCCGTGCGCCTGAAAACGTGGACGAAAAATTGTATCCATACATACATACACACACATCCATCTTTTTTAATTAAATAAGTGTAAGTGTCATTTTGCTTTAAGGCAAGATGAGTAAGAAATCAATATAACTTTACAGATGATTTATAAGTATATCGATATTATAATGTTAGAAACTATTTCTGTTTATTCTATTTGGTACAAATTTGCTAAAAGAGCATTTTTTATATTTGATTTCAATTTTCAATAAGATATTTGAGCTTAACCAATAATTGATATATCATTATAAAGTTAATTGGTTTATCTACAAATGTGTATATTTATTTGTATGTTAACAATAATTTTAAGAATAAACTACCAAGTAAGTGTAAAAGTTTAAGCAAGTTACATTAACTTCCAGATATCTGTAAATAACATTAATCGAGTAAATCAATATAAATTGAGATTTAGCTAGTTTCATATTATGATAATGTTTTCTGAGAATCTAATTATCTTAAATATAAAGTCTTCGTTTTCATTAAAGATGATATTTCCAAATTATGTCCTTTTGATAGACAAAGTTTGAATTATAATATTAGGTTTATTGGTTGCATTTTTTTGTATCAACGTTTATATTATTATAAATAAAAAATTGTATTAGATATTAATAAAAAGCTAATAAAATTATCTACAAATCTATATATAGCGTTTAAAAACTTTTCAAACAAAATTAAATAAGAAAAATGTGTAAAGTTTTAAATTTTAATATTTACTACTGACAAACAAATCAAAGAAATGAAAGAAATGGACTCTACTGACGAGCAAACTAAGTAAAAAATTAATAAAAAGAAAATTGAAAGGTACTCTACTGAAATCAAGTAAAAATTAAAAAAGGGAACGCTATTGACGAACAAACCAAGTGAAAATTTAAAAAAGAGATTCTACTGATGAGCAAACTAAAAGAAATTAATAGGAAACTCTAACCGAGAAATTAAATTAAAAATCCTATATTCAAGAATTATCACAAATTTATAGCAAATGCTATACTAGTAAGTCAGTCAGTCGCACAAAATTAATCAGCGCAAATTCTTATCAAGTTACATCGAATGGCTTTTAAATTTTTGAAAACACAGCAGCCGTTTTTGAAAAAACATCAACTAATTTTGATACATATTTTCACACAATTTTAGTCTCAAAGGATTCAGAACGACGTGAAATGTCGAGAAAATGAACATACTAACTTTCTGCTTAAACAAACTTCTCCTTATAATGATGGAATTAAAATTTGCCCTAAATAAAAAATGTTTTTTTACACAAACGTTTATAATGCCATTTGCAAAATTATTAAAAATTAACTCAACTTTCAAAAGACTTTAATTAAACATTTAATTACCTCTTGAACAATAAGAATTGCTGCACGTAAATGTGGACAAAATACCTCGAGTGTGAAGTTCGCGCGTTTACAACCACCGTTAAGATTTGAAATTCAAATTTCAAATATATTTAAAAACAAATATTGTTTAAACGTTTATGTATCATAATATATCATTAGAAAGCTAATTGAATTACGTATAACAAATGGTTGAACTTTCAATTTGTAAACAAAGACATTCATTTTTCCCAAGTTCCTGTTCTTACATTGTTGCACTCATTTGCTAAGTACAAAGAAACGGTTCGACTGATCGTCGCACAAAATTAATCACCGCAAATACTGATTGAGTTTAATCAAATGGCTTTTAAATTTTTTATACCAGATCAGGCATAATATTTTATACAATTTTGGTCGCAAACGATTCAGAACGACTTGAAACGTCGAGAAAACAAACCTACAAAACTAACTTCTTATAATGCTGGAATTGAAATTTGCCCTAAATAAAAAATACTTTTTACGAACGTTTATAATACTATTTGCAAAATTATTAATAATTAACTCAACTTTCAATGAATTTTAAAATTGTGATATTAAAGATTAAATTTATATGAAATTTATTTATTTATTTACAAAACTTATCAATACATAACTATTATGTAACATTGCAAAAATGCATATAAGCCCTTGAAGACTCATCTTTATAAAGAAAATTCTTTATAAAGAGTCTTTATAAATAAAACTTAACACTAACCATTCTATTCACATATTCAGCGTATCCCTCTTCTCGACGGACCTCAGCTGCTTTTTCTTCATCTTCTTGATTTTGGCAACGTTTTTAATTACTTGTACGATTTCAGCCTTTTTCCTGTTCTCTTCTTGTCTCTTTAGATTTTCTTCACGCCTTTTCCTCTTTTCTTCCTTTTCTTCTTGTCTCTTTTGCAAAACGGCTCTTGAGGCTTCTTTTGTGCGTTTTAATTCTTGGCGAAGAATTTGCTTCTTTTCGAAGGATTTGCGGATGCCTTTCGTTTTCTTTACTGAGGAAAACCTGGGAAAGGGATAAATGATAGATGGTATACATTAATACACTGTACTCGACTTATATTCAAAACTGCTAGAGTAAAAATAATGTAATTAAGAAATAAATAATGACTGCATGTTTCATGATTAACATAATGAACTAAATAATTAAACATTTTGTGTAAATGATTAAGTAAGAGTAACTTATTGAATTTAAACACAAAGACGAAAGAAAATTTATATATACATATATGTAACATTAAGGTGTCATAGAATATACAACAAATTTATCTTGAACCACTTTAGTTCACAACATCTTCTACACAATTTAAACCGACAGATAAAATTTAATAATTCAATGCTTTTATTCTACAAGAACTCGGTAAACTCATAAAACCAGGAACCCTTTAGTTTTTTTACTATTTCAAGTAACATAGTCAAAAAGTGTTCGTTGAGACCTTTTAAATGATACCCCACATCATATAAACAGATTTTTGACCCGCTGTACTATTTATAGTATGACCACAATCCCATTGTGCATTTATTTATTAAATCTCTTGTAACTTGCAAACCGTTCCCTTAATATGAATGATGTATTTAGGAAATTTTTGCAGAATTAAATCAAAAACAATATTGTCTAATATTATAACAGTCTTGAACAACTCGGTATAGTAATAAATGAGAAATATAATTAGGAACGACATTTACACCTAGCTTTCATTGACATTATATGAGAATTCATTTAGTGTGCATTTATTTATTAAATCTCTTGTAGTTTTCAAACCGTTCCATTAATGTGAATGATGTATTTAGGAAATTTGTGCAGAATTAAACTATAAACAATATTGTCTAATATTATAACAGTCTACAGCAACTCGGTTTAGTAATAAATGAGAAATATAATTAGAAACGACATTTACACCTAGCCTTCATTGACAATGTACGTAGTAGGAGAATTCATTTAGTGTGCATTTATTTTTAAAATCTTTTGTAACATTCAAACCGTTCCCTTAATATGAATGATGTATTTAGGAAATTTGTGCAGGATTAAATTATAAACAATATTATCTAATATTATAACAGTCTACGACAACTCGGTATAATAATAAATGAGAAATATAATAAATTGCACTTGTACCTAGCTTATAGAAGACATATGCAAGATTTGACACAATATTAAATTGTCTGAACCGATAGATCATTTTGGTGCTTATCGCTTATAGAAGACAATAAATTATCTTCTACAAAATACAATTGTATCAAGAAAAAAATATATGGTTTGTGATCTCAGAATACTTTGTAGATTGACAAATGCTTAAAACTCATTTTTGTATTGATGTATGTAAAGCAAATTTACTTGACAAATACAACTGCTTTTACTTATTGCTAAATATAACTTATTTTAGTACATTTCTTACCTATCTCTATCAGATTTCCAAGAACGTCCAGATTTAGGTTTTCCTTTAACAACTGTAGTAGTTGCCATATTTTTATATTTCAAATATATTAAATGTATTTAAGCACACCAACGAAATAAATTCACTATAATATCAACTATTTTACTAACTTCAACAGAACTTTAGTAATATCTTAAATTGCTTCCAACAATATGTTTTATAAGCAAATGCTAACACGTGAATCCAAAATTGTTTTAGGTTATCTTGCTTTTTCTTGACATTTCAGTTTTGTATAGTGTTGCCAGCATCTATTGATAGAAAGATAGTCAAATGTAATCAAATAACTTATAAATAATAATTATTTTGTAATTTATAGTTAAAAAACATTAAATTATTGTTATTATTATATTATTATTATTAAAAAAGTGTTAATGTTGTTAATGTTTTTATTTTTAATGCAAAATATGTGTTTGTATTTTCAAGATGGACGTCTGCAAACTGTCAACCATCAACTGTCAACTGATAAACGATTCTTGTAATATATTGATTAAAACTGAACAATAATTTTAACTTAATTATAATCAAACATTAATTAGTACATATAAAGAATTTTTAAAAGTGATTTTATTTTTAAATGCAAAAATGTCTTTTTGCATTTTCAAAATGGACGACTACAACCTGTCAACTCAACTGTCAGCTGTCAAAACGATTTATGTCACAAATTAATTAGAAATGAACAATTTAATTTGAACTCAATCATAATCACCTACTAATTAATGCACCTTTACACATTTTTAAATTGCGGTTTCTATTTTAAATATTAAAAAATGTGCATTACCATTTTCAAGATGGACGACTAACAACTGTCAATTACCAAACGTCAAACTTCTTCGTGTACACCCAAAAATAAACAAACAGTTCAAGCTTATTTCATCATTCTAATTATTAATTATCATTAATCTATTACCTCTTACAATGGAGCAATACAAATCCCTAAATTCCGACCTACTAATGAGACTAGATACAACAGAATGTTCAAAAAACACAGACTCAAACGAGTCTCAACAAGTGCCCGTATGTGAACCAACAAAATTGATAAACGATAAAGATAAATTAAAAAATGCTCAAGACCTAGCGCCCCCTTACGGGACTCCTGTGCCTAAACATATACTGAGACGTGCCGGGGATTATTTGCTGGGCCCCAAACTTGGATCGAGCCCTGTTAAAAGTATTGTGCAGTGCTTGGCGAGGAAGGATAATACTGATAAATTTTATTTAATAAAAGTAAGTGAAATTTATATGTCTTAAATGTGTTTTGTATAGAATGTTATGTGCATTATTTTGTGTTTAAGATTCTGATGATGGCTGATAATATTGTGGAAGAAAATCAAGACGACAGGCAAGGCAAGATGCTTTTGCACACAGAATATTCTTTATTGTCTTTGTTATCGAATCAAGAAGGTGTTGTGCATCATCATGGTTTATTCAAGGTAACGTTAGTATAATTTTAGAACCCATTTTTAGTTTGTAAATGAAAGCTAGATTGTCATACTATGAAAAGTACTGAGGACCAAAAATGTGTTTGTATGACGTAAATCCATGTCATTGGGGTGTCATTTAAAAGGTCTCAATGAGCACTTTATAAATATGTAAAATCGTTACTATAATTCAGCATTTATTATTAGTTCATTAGTTTATTATTAACATTTTGTCAATGAAAGCTAGGTGTACATGTAATTTATTATATTTCTCATTTATTACAATACCGAGTTGTCGTAGACTGTTATGATATTAGACAATATTGTTTATAATTTAATTCTGCACAAATTTCCTAAATACATCATTCATATTAAGGGAACAGTTTAAAAGTTACAAGAGATTTAATAAATAAATGCACACTAAATGAATTCTCATACTAAGTCAATGAAGGTTAGGTTTAAATATCGTTTCTAACTATATTTCCCGTTTATTACTATACCGAGTTGCTGTAGACTGTTATAATATTAGACAATATTGTTTATCATTTAATTTTGCACAAATTTTCTAAATACATCATTCATATTAATAAAACGGTTTGAAAGTTACAAGAGATTTAATAAATAAACGCACACTAAATGAATTCTCATATAATGTCAATGAAAGCTAGGTGTAAATGTCGTTTCTAATTATATTTCTCATTTATTACTATAATGAGTTATTATAAACTGTTATAATATCAGACAATATTGTTTATAATTTAATTCTGCACAAACTTCCTAAATACATCATTCATGTTAATAGAACAGTTTGAAAACTACAAGAGATTTAATAAATAAAAGCACACTAAATTAATTCTCATACAATGTACAATGTCAATGAAAGCTAGGTGTAAATGTCGTTTCTAATTATATTTCCCATTTATTACTATACCGAGTTGCTGTAGAATGTTATAGTATTAGACAATATTGTTTATAATTTAATTCTGCACAAATTTCCTAAATACAGCATTCATATTAATGGAACGGTTTGAAAGTTACAAGAGATTTAATACATAAATGCACAATGGAGTTTGTTGTCATAATATAAATAGTACAGCGGGTCAAAAATGTGTTTATGTGATATGGGGTATCATTTGAAAGGTCTCAACGAGCACTTTGAATATGTTCCTTGAAATAGCAACAAAACAAAAGGGTTCCTGGTTTTTTGAGTATACCGGGTTTTTGTAGAATGAATGTATACATTAAATTTTTAAATATATAAATCAACATATCAATTTCATAATATATTATTAAAATAAAATTATGTACTTATATATTATTAGTATTTATTAATTAAACTACTAAATAATTATTACTGCACCGAAAATTTGAACAAAATACTTCAAGTGTGAAGTTCGCGCGTTTACTTCAACCGTTAAGATTTAAAATTCAAATTTGAAATACATTAAAAAAAATTGTGTAAACATGTATATATTATTATATACTATCAAAACGCTAATTACATTACCTACAATCTTGAAAAAAAAGGATAAACTTTAAATTCGCAATTCGCAAAGACGTTTTTATAAATCAGTTTTGTCTTATGATTCAAACGATTAAGAATAACTTTAACTTCGGAAATACAATTTTTTACATAATAATTCATAATTAAATTAACAATTATACTTTATTCTTTATTTTTTAGGATACAACACCCGAAGAAATCCTACATCCTACTCTCGGACCAATTTATTCAGGGAAAATGAAAACAAGACTGTGTTTAGTATTAGACTGTATTAGTCCACATGATTTTTGGTAATAAAATATAAATTAAATATAATATAAATATATATATATATATATATATATTTAATTCAATAAATTATTATTATTATTTTAGTGAAAAATCAGCAGCCTTAGTAAATCTTCAGCATTATGTGATTCGAGAGAAAAAATTGTCTGAACGTGCGGCCGTTGCTATATTTTATAATGTTATATGCGTAGTTGAAAGTTTACACAAGGTAAAGTATATTTATATTATATATATATATATATATATATATATATATATATATATATATATATACGAGGTGTGTTCAAAAAGTACCCGGAATTACTAATAATTAAATTTCGCGGGTCTGGAGTGTCTGATTGTAAAAATTTTTTTTTTATTGTGTTGGTATACATGCCCCTAAAGTATGATGAAATTTTCAGCTATATTCACTGTTTACTTTGTCTGTGGTAGTCGCTAAGGTTCGACGTGTTTTTCTGAGCTCGGCGATTTTTACAATGGAAGAATTGAAAAGTCAAAGAATTTGTATTAAATTTTGCGTAAAAAATGAAATAAAGTGTTGCAAAGTGCAAAAATTCACCAGATATGGCTCCGTGTGACTTTTTCCTATTCCCAAAGTTGAAGAGACCCATGAAAGGACGGCGGTTTTCCTCGATTGAAGAAAATCGCCGAGAGTGCTCAAGGACATATCAAAAAGTGAATATCAAGGGTGCTTCGAAAATTGGAAAAAACGCTGGCATAAGTGTATTATATCTGGGGGGGACTACTTTGAAGGGGACCACATTAATGTAGACGAATAAATAAATATTTTTTTGAGAAAACGAAAATTCCGGGTACTTTTTGAACAGACCTCGTATATATATATAATTGTTTCTTTTTTTTTCAGAAAAATATAGTACACCGTGACCTAAAATTAGGCAATTTAGTTTTAAACCGTAGAACAAACAAAGTCACAATAACAAATTTCTGCCTAGGAAAACATTTATCAAGAGAAAGTGACTTGTTAAATGATCAAAGAGGTTTGTTAAGACTTATCACATACTTTTTTTTATTAATTTTATATTATATAATTATATAAAATAAATATTATTTACCTTCTAGGTTCACCAGCATACATATCTCCAGATGTCCTATGTGGACATCCATATCATGGCAAACCCTCCGATATGTGGGCCTTGGGTGTAGTTTTATACACGATGCTCTATGGCCAATTTCCATTCTATGATTCTTCACCTACAGTATTATTTTCAAAGATAAAGTCAGCTGACTATATTTTACCAGTGTAAGTAGATAAAATATAAATGATACATACATATAAAACATAAAATAATTTTGCTCCTGTCGTTCTACTTTAACTGCATTTAAAATTGAACAAAGTACCTAACACTCTGAAGTTGTCTGCAGTTCGTACTGTCAACTGTTTAAATTTGAATCTTATAAAATGTGTTTATTGTTATTGTTATTTTTATTTTTGCGCAAATTATAAATTAAAGAAATGTCTAAAAAAGTTTAATCAGTTTATATTTTTGTTTTTGCGCAAATTATGAATTAAAGAAATGTCTAAAAAAGTATATTTAGTTTTTATATTCATTAAAACCATTTTCGAAATTATTATTAAGGAAAAATATTAAAAATAATTTACAGCATTTAATATTGAACAATGTACCTAACACTCTGAAGTTGTTTGCAGCTCGTACTGTCAACTGTTTAAATTTGAATCCTATAAAATGTGTTTCTTGTTATTGTTATTTTTATTTTTGCGCAAATTAAAAATTAAAGAAATGTCAAAAAAAAATTTCAATGAGTTTATATATTCATTAAAAACATTTTTAAAAGTATTATTAGGGAAAAAGTATTAAAAATAATTTTTGCATTTAATTTTAAACAAAGTACCTAACACTCTGAAGTTGTTTGCAGTTCGTACTGTCAACTGTTTAAATTTGAATCTTATAAAATGTGTTTCTTGTTATTGTTATTTTTATTTTTGCGCAAATTATAAATTAAAGAAATGTCTAAAAAAGTTTAATCAGTTTATTTATTAGTTAAGACCATTTTCAAAATTATTATTAGGGAAGAAGTATTAAAAATAATTACTGAATTTATTATTTAAGGGGGTCTTCCTATGTGACGGCCTGTTTTTTAGGGATATTTTAGAATTTTTTTTCTACGACCAGTAAATAGTTAGAGCTTCAAGTTTTTTATCATTTATTAATACATATTTGGACAGTATAAATATAAAATTTCAGCTAAAAAAATTTAGTCCAACTAGAGTTACAGCGCTCTAAACACCCCCCCCCCCTCAAAAAAAAGAGCTCCCACTGTCTCCACGATTCCGGCTGATCGGCTTATCTGATCAAAAAAAAATAAACGGCGTTTTAATTTGTAGGCTTAAAAACACGGAATGAACTACAATCAAATAAATACAAAAAAAATTGGATGTTTTATAGACATTTGAAATAAAAGTTGCAAATTAGGCGGTTTTTTTTTTGTTTTTTTGCTATAAAAAATCGAAGTTTTGAAATTTTTGATTGATTGAACGCTTAAATATATTGAATGTGCCCTGTAAATTTCAAGTAATTCGGTCCAGCCGTTTCTGAGATACAATGGAGACAAGTTTGAAAAACACAGTTTTGAGAAAAACGCGTTTAAAGATAAAATGATCGTTGTACTATATACTATATGTATACTTTTTAAATGGCTGTAACTCAAAAACTATTTGAGATATCGATTTGAAATTTTAATATGTTATTTTTAAAGGAATAATCTACCGAAATATGAAATAAAAAAAAATTCAATTTTTTCAACTCATCACATAGGAAGACCCCCTTAACAAAGTACCTGACACTCTGAAGTTGTTCGCAGTTGGCGCTGTCACTTCATTTTTGACCGTTGATATTTGAATTTATGCTTTCATAATTAAGAGATAAAATCTTTCATAATTAAGAGATAAAATTAAGGGACCGATTCTGCCGCAATGTTATGATAAGTTCATGTTATGAAGAATTTTCCATAGTAATATAGACAAAAGTTATGCGGTTGGTGTTCAGTCAGGCGAATTTCTCAGGTTTTCTCATACAAAACATAACCTAAAAGCCGCACAAATGTCAAAAAAACGATGTTAGATAAGTGTGTGTTTCTGATTCCTCTTAGGTAAGATACGAGTGACGTTGCAGTTTATGTTTAAAACGCCGGAATGAACAGCAAATACATGATATTTTGACAGCATTCAGTATGATTCATTCGCATAATGTATGGGGAGTCGGAGAGTAACATAGCCATCCCGTAACATTTCTCTGTTATGCGCAGAATCGGTCCATAAGTATCAATAAGATAAGATTACTGCTTATTATTATTTTTGTACAAATTATAAGTTAAAAATGTCTATAAAACTTTGCTTTATATATTAATTTAAATTATCATTAGATCATCATTATATTGAAAATCGCGAGAATTAACACTTGAAATTTTTTAAAATTTAAAATTGCAAGTAATTTGTTGTCAGATAATGTGAAATAAATTATACATATATATTGTAATCACTACTGTAATCCCGCTATTAATATTTCTCAAAATTATAGTAAACATCAATATGTTTTATTAACAACTAATCAACTATTTATGTCACAGATTATCTAATCAATTAACTATCTAATTCAAACACCCACACACACACATATATGTATATATATATATATATATATATATATATATTTATTTATTTATATATATATATATATATATATATATTATTTTTTTCAGGGATGGTAGGGTATCGAACAGTACCCTAATACTAATAAGACAATTACTAGTGCTGGATCCAGATAGAAGATACACTGCCACAAAAGTACGAGGTGCTCTTGAAAGTATTATTTTTTCAAACAGAGGACCAAATAGTGATATTGATATGCAAATTGTACCAGATATTGATGATAATGACACGAAGGAAAAACCCAAAAAGGTAATAAGAAGAAATTTTGAGAAACTAAATATATTATTAACTTTCCAAATCAGATTCTGTAGAGTTCTCCTTGTCTTTAAATATTATTTGTTCGTGAGTAGAGTTCTTTGTTTCTAATCCATACAGAGCACTTTGGTTGAAATAGCAATTGCATTTGTAAAAGTTTTAGTTTGCTTGTCAGTAGAGTTCTTTTTTAATTTACTTGATATTATTATCATTACTAGAGGATTTTTTAAACTTTAAGTCATTAATTTATTCTAAATTGCGTTTGCTCGTCAGTAGAGTTCCTTTCTTCACTTTAAAATCGTAGTTTATACGTCAGTAGAGTTCCTTTTTTCTCTTCAAATCGTGTTTGTTCGTTAGGTAAATTCCCTTTTTTTCTCTCTAAATCATATTGGTTCGTCAGTACTGTTCTATTCTACTTTCCTGAAATTGAATAAGCTTGTAAGTGAAGTCCTTTTCTCAATCGTCCTTAATTCTGATCTGTACAGAATGTTTAATTGTGATTTTACTAATTGCTTTAGAAACTTTTTTTCAAAAAGTTTTCAGTTTGCTCGTCAGTAGAGTTCTATTTTACTTTCCAAAAATCGAGTTCGTTCGTCGGTGAAGTTCCTTAATTTAATTTAAATCGTGTCTGTTCGTCAGTAGAGTCCTTTTTCTTGTATATACTTGTCAGTAGAGTTCAATTTTGATCAATTTAGTCGATCATGTTTGCTTGTCAGTAGAGTTCTTTCTCAGTAGAGTCATTTTTCGCTCTTCAAATCGTGCTTGCTGGTCAGTAGAGTTCTTTTTCTCTTCATGTCGTATTTGTTAGTTGGTAGTTTCTTTTTTTATTAATATTTTTTAAACATTTCTCTTTATTATTTTGCTCATCAGTAGAATCCCTTTTTGTCTTAACATTTATACAAAAACATTTCCCTTTAATATTTTGCACAAATTGAATTTGCTTATCAGGTGACTTAACATGTCTTATTTACTTTATTGATATTTTTATAAGTTTAAATTGTTAGTCAGTAGAGTCCCTTTCGAAAATACAAAAACAAAATATATTTTGCACGCCAGTAGAGTCCTTTTTCTCTCTTATTTTGCTGCATTAGTTTGCTCGTCAGTAGAGTTCCTTTTTGCATAGAAATTTTCCAAGTGTTTCTCTTAAATATTTTTAACAGATTTAATTTGCATGTCAGTGGGGTCCCTTTTGTCTTTTATTCCAGTTTGCTGCTTTTTGTCTCTAATTTGAGTTTGTTCGTCAGTAGAGTCCCTTTTCTATTTTATTTCAACTTCGTCGTCAGTAGAGTTTCTTTTCCATTTCAATCCAATTTCATCATCAGTAGAGTCCCTTTTTGTTGCAAATTTTTAACTTATATTATGATTTTCAGTTTGCTTGTCAGTAGAGTTCCTTTTTATTGCAAACCGATGAGTAATATGAATTTCAATTTGCTCGTTTTTGCTGCATATTCATGACTAATTTTATTTATTGCAGTTTGCTCGTCAGTAGAGTTCCATTTTATTTTTTCTCAGATCAGTAGAGTCCCTGTTTTGTTGGAAGTTGCAAATTGTTCACTAACATTATTATTTTCGGTTTATTCGTCAGTAGAGTCCTTTTTTTGTTACAAATCAATGACTAGCATTATGAATTTCGGTTTGCTCGTCCCGTTTTTTCTCTCTTATTTTAGTTTGCTTGTTAGTAGAATCCCTTTTTGTCCCTTTTGTCAGTAGAGTCCCCTTTTCAATTTCATTTTAGTTTGCTCGCCAGTAGAGTACTTTAGTTACTTTAGTTTGTTTGGCAGTAGAGTCCTTTTCATTTTATTGTAATTTGTCAGTAGGGTCTCTTTTCTATTTTAACTCAGTTTGATCGTCAGTAGAATCCCTTTTGTCCAATAATTTAAATCATTATGTCCTGGGTTACAGTGCGAGATTTTAATACATCTTAAGATTTTAGTTGTATTTTGTTAAAAACAAAAATTATATTCAAGACGATGATAAATTCGTTAACAATGATTTTCCTTTCAAAATAAATGATGAAAACAAACATTTTATTGGTTTCGTATAAATAGTATAAATAGTATAAATATTATTAAATTAGTTTGTAATTTGAAAAATTGTGTTTTAAAATAATTTTCAAATTTTTAGACACAATAAATATAATAACAATAAATAGTAACACAATGAATATATATTGAAGTCTTACATATAAATAGCAGTACTGCAAAAATTAATTGAAAAATTTTTGAGAGGCAAAATATTTGTTAAAAATGTAATTTTTTTTTACAACAATTTCCCTGCTATGTAAATACATATATAGGATTTTTGGAAGTATTAAAAAGAGTCAATTTCAAAAAGGAGTACTGTTCAAGCAAATTTGTTTTTTTTTCCTGGTCAAAGGCATATAAAAGTATCTCACCATGAAATAATATTAAAATCCATGTATATTTTTAATATGACCAAAGAATAATGAAAAATTCACTAATATATTATTTTTCATATCTATGACTCTGATGCTCGGTTTGTTATAGATTTAGTTTATTTTTCAAATTTATTTAAAGAATTATTATAAATTGATGCAATTAATACATACTTCGAAATATTAATATCATACATAAAAAAAAAATTTTTTTCTACATAAAAGTTCACCTTAGACTGATATTCAATCAAGAGATAGTTAGTATAATAAATATTACTAAAATTTTGCATTGCCAAAAATTAATATGTGGTTGATGATTGAAAAAAGTTTGAAACACATTTTAAAAATGTAAAATTTAATAAAAATATATGAAAATAGTAGAAATAATAATACGAAATACGAAATATGAAAAATAGGAAAATAATAATACATTATTTATACAATGTAAAGAAAATATGTTTATATTTAGGTATGTAAATAATTTAAAAAAAATGTAGGTCTTCTTGTAATTTCTTGCCCTAGACATTTCTAATTTTATACTAGATTTCTGGTGAGTTTTTAGCCTCGACTTTTTTCGTAATTTTTGCCCAAACATTTGTGATGTATAAGAATTCAATAAAATAGTCAAAGATTTAATTATTTTTTTTTATTACTAAAATAGATAATTTAGTTATTAAAAAAAATTGAATAAACTAGGTTTCATATGAATCGTTGATTTTAGAGTACATAATTAAATTCTAACACAAAAGCTCCTTTTAATTTCTACAAAAGATTTGGCCTTTTACCATATTCATTGGAATTGGAAAAGGTAGGTCGATTTGCCAAAAACATAAAAATATAACATTGAGATATTTATTTTTATTTATAAATATTTAAATTTTTGCTCAAAATACGGCTGGCATAAATAATATTCATTTTTAAATTGTTCCAAAGGTGTTTGACTTGATACGAGTTTTTCAAAATTCAAAGCTTTCGAATTAGTAAGTTCAAAATATTTGAAAATGTTTAAAAGGATAAAAGATTTGTCAATGTATTTAATTAAAATCATATAGTATATGCTAGTAGAAGTTGCAATTGGTTAAAAATGCAATATGTATGAATATTAGCCAAACTAGAAAACCGAAAATCGAATTTAAAAATGCATTACTGGATAATAATCATAAGTGGATAAATATCATAAGTCTTATAAAAATTATTGTAGATTGTCGTTAATAAATTTATTCAGTTAATATTTTTAAATATAAAATATAATAAAGCAGTAAGATATTTTTAAAAAAGTCAAAATTATTATATAGCAAAACAGTTTTAACAAAATTATCAGAAGTAATATGAATCATACAATTATATACATAATGTGTAAGAAATAGGAAAGGTGTTTTTTTTTTCAATTTTAAAGCATCTATAAAGATATATTAGTTACAAAAGATACCAAACAATTATGATAGTATATTCATAGGTAAGACAGCCACAAATTAATACGAAAGTTCAACCAAAGTTAATTTCAATCATAAAATACAATATAAAAAAAGATAGTTTAACAAATATTATTAAAATTTAGAATTGCCAAAAATTGGGATGTGGGTACTAATAAATAAATTGTTTGAAGCACATTTTGAAAATGTAAAATTAAATAAAAAACATATGAAAATATGTAACATGTATAAATTGTTTTCAGGGGACTTTCAAAATCCATAAATCCAAAATAATAAAAACCTCAGGACCAACCAAAAAAATATTCACAATGTGATTAATGAAATTGTCATTAAAATACCAAGATAATTTATATAAAATTCAAGGGCAAAAGATAGAAAGGTGTTTTATGCCTAATTAATGTTGAAAAAAAGTAGATATCACTAAAATTTTCATAAAAATTGATTCATAATAAATATCAAATATAGATTAAATTTATAGTAAATAATATGTGATAAATTATTCAAATTTTTTATGTAAAGAATGCTATAAAGAAATTCAGACATTTAAGTATTTTGAAAATGCATATGATGGTTGTTCATATAAGAGAGTAATTGTAAATATAAAATGTATTGTTGGATTTTAAATTATCAATTTTATATAATTATATATAATGTAAATAATAAATTTTAAATATAAATTTAAAAGATGTATACGTGAACTGAAGGTTTTGTTGAAATGTATATATATATATATATATATATATATATATATATATATATATATATATTGATGCATTTGTATATTTTATAAATATCAGAAAACAACGTGGTTTATAAACGTAGATAAAAAGTTTGCGGCACATTTTAAAAATGCAAAATTAAATAAAAATATATGAAATAGGTCTGTAATATAATATATATACAAGCATAATAAATTTGTTTCTATATAAAGTATGTGAATAGTTTTAAAAATATTTTACAATCAGATAGTTTTTAAATGCAAGAAGAAAAATGCTTTTAGTTCCTAAGGAATCGTTGATATTTAGGTAATATGTAGATTTATACATGAAGTAAATTCTTTATCAATTTTTTGGATGCATCTTTGATAATAATAAATCAAACAATTTCTGTTGATATTAAAATTCATTCATGGTTTTTCTTCAAAATATAAGTTAAATTTCGATTTGTATATGAGTTCAATAAAAGTAGTCAATGGTGTGCAATGTATGTAGGACTTTTTCCCATAAATTCTTAAAATTTTAGTCAGAACATTTTTCGTTTTAGCCTATTTTTTTAGCTTTCTCTCTAGATCAGCCTGGTCCTTGGCATTTCTCGCTATTTTAAATAATTTTAAAAATATTCCACAATTAGATCGTTTTCAAATACATAAAGGTAAAATATTCATATTGCAAATATTTTTGGCATAGATTCAAACATAAAGGTGAACAATTTTTAGAATGCATCTGCAAAATTATATACTATATTCTAGTAGAAGCAAAAACGTGTGGAAATACAATATATTTAAATAATAGTAAATATAAAATTCAAGTTATCATTGTTTGATTTCATCCAAATGTATAAATAATAAATTTGTTCTGATTATAAATCAAATAATTTCTGAATTCAGTGGAAACAGTGAATGATATTCAATAAATGTGGGGCTTTTTCCCATAAAACTCTCGTCTTGTCAGAGACTTTTCTTATATTTCTAAGTCTCGACATTTCTCAATTTTAGTCTAAACTTTTTTGTAATTTTAGCCCAGGCTTTTATCTTCATTTTATCTCGGCATTTATAAAAGACATAAATATATGCATATAATATAATATTTATTCAAAGCATAATAAATTTGCTTCAGTGTGATATGCATACAAATAATTTCAAAAATGTTCCACAATCAATCTCTTCTGATCTATTTCAAATACATAAAGGTAAAATATACATAATTCAATTATATTTTTAGCATAGATTCATATATAAAATTTATGTTTTATCAATTTTTTGGATGCATCTTTGGTGATATATCGAAGAATTTCTTTCGAGTCTTTTTGTTACTCGTTTAAAATTAAAATTTATTCGTAGTTTTTTTTCCAAATATAAATAAAATTTCATTTGTATATGATTTTAATGAAAGTAATCGATGATGTGCACTAAACATTGACTTTTCTCATTAAAATATCTCGACAGCGGCTTTTCTTAAACTTTTCTAAAAATATTGCCCGAGCTAAGCCTTTTCTGTATTTATTATATAACATAATTTTATAATTTTAAAAATATTCCACATTATTTTTCCATACATAAAGGTGATAAAATATACATATTACAAATATTTGTACCATAAATTTATTCATACAATGGATCAATTTTTTGGATGCATCTTTGATAATAATAAAACAAACAATTTCTCCTGATATTAAAATTCATTCATAGTTTTTCTTCAAAATATAAATTAAATTTCGATTTGTATATGAGTTCAATAAAAATAATCAATGATAATGCAATAAATGTAGGATTTTTTCATCAAACTTTCTCGACAGAAAATTTTTTGTGATTTGTGATTTTTCTTGGGAGCCTCGTTATAACAAAATATAATAATAAATTTTTTCTTGAAAATAAGGAATATGATACTATTATATTTATACAAATAGATCACATGAAATGTAATTCAAGAATTCAAAAAATTAGAATCAATTCAAATAAATGGCAAAGAAACTGTAAATTACATATTCACCAAATTGTGATGAAAATATAAAAAAGTTGAAAAATTTAAAATCTTTTTTATTAGAAAAAGTAACAAAATTACAAAAGATATGAACAATTTTAATAGCATATTAATAGATAAAGCAGCAAATAATTAATATTAAAGTTCAACCGAAGTTAATTTCAATCATAAATACAATATAAAAGAGTTAGTATAATAAATATTACTAAATTTAAAATTGCCAAAAATTTATATGTGGGTGATGATAGAAAAAAAGTTTGAAGCACATTTTAAAAATGTGAAATTAAATAAAAATATATGAAAATAGGGGTAAAATATAATACGTTATTTATACAAGGTAAAGACAATTTGTTTCTATATATGTATGTAATTAATTTGAAAAATATTTCGCAATCAGATAATTTCAAATGCAAGAAGAAAACTTGCTAAAATACTTTTTATACCAAAGAAATTATTGAGATTTGGGGAAAATATAGATTTATACATGATGGAATAGTTTTTGCAATTTTTTGGGGTGCATCTTTGATAATAATAAATCAAACAATGTTTTTAATATTAAAACTCATTCATAGTTTTCCTCCAAAATATAATTAAATTTCATTTGTATATGAGTTCAATAAAAATAGTCGATGAAAATGCAATAAATTGGGAGCCTCGTTTATAACAAAATACGATAATAAAATTCATCTTAAAAATAAGGCATATGCTATTTATTTATACAATAGATCGCATGAAATGTAATTCAATAATTCAAAAAAAATTAGAATCAATTCAAATAAATGGCAAAAAACTGTAAATTAGGTAATCAGCAAACTGTGATAAAAATATAAAAAAGACCTTGTTGAATAATAGAAAAATCCTTTTTTTTTAGGAAAAATAGCAATGAAAGTGCAGCTTCAAATAAAAATACTTCAAATAATAGTAGACACGAATATCGAATTATAGGATTTGATTTTGCATTGAATCAACAATTATTGTCTTTCTAGTAACACAATGAATATATATTGAAGTCTTACATATAAATAGCAGTACTGCAAAAATTAATTGGAAAATTTTAAAGAGGCAAAATATTTGTTAAAAATGTCAAATTTCTTCCAACAATTTCCCTGCTATGTAAATACATATGTAGGATTTTTTAGAAGTACAAAAAGTGCCAATATCAAAAAGGAGTACTGTTCAAGCAAATTTGCTTTTTTTCCTTGTCAAAGGCATCTAAAAGTGTATCACACACTATGATATATATCTTATCATAAAATCATACATGAAAAATAATAATAGAATTTTTTTGTCTACATATAGTTAATAATAGAATCTTTTGTCTACATAAAAGATGTTTTTACATAAAAGTTCATTATAGATAGTATATATCAGAGATATTAGTATAATAATATCACTAAAATTTGCATTGCCAAAATTAATATGTGGTTGATGATTGAAAAAAGTCTGAAACACATTTTAAAATGTAAAATTAAATAAAAAATATATGAAAATAGGGGTAAAATATAATACTTTATTCATACAAGGTAAAGACAATTTGTTTCTATATATGTATGTAATTAATTTGAAAAATATTTCGCAATCAGATAATTTTCAAATGCAAGAAGAAACGTTGCAAAAATGTTTTTTGAACCAAAAAAATCATTTCTAGGTAAAATATAGAGGTAAACATATCTAGGAAATATAGAGTTATAATGAAGAAATAGTTTAGCAATTTTTTGGATGCATCTTTGATAATGATAAATCAAACAATGTTGATAAATCTGTTGATATTGAAATTCTTCGTAGTTTTTCTTCAAAATATAGATTAAATTTTATTTGTGTTATAAAAGTAGTCAATGATAAAAGTAGTAAAATATATTTTTAAATCATTATGTCCTGTGTTACAGTGCGAGATTTTACATACATCTTAAGATTTTTAGTTGTATTTTGTTAAAAACAAAAATTATATTCAAGACGATGATAAATTCGTTAACAATGATTTTCCTTTCAAAATAAATGATGAAAACAAACATTTATTGGTTTCGTATAAATAGTATAAATAGTATAAATATTATAAATAGTATAAATAGTATAAATAGTAAAAATAGTAAAAATAGTATAAATATTATTAATTAGGTTGTAATTTGAAAAATTGAGTTTAAAATAATTTTTATAATTTTTGAAAAAAAATTAATATAATGAGCGTATTTTGGTACACAATTTACAAAATAGTTCTCACTGAAAGTTATAATACTTTCTTGATACAAATAATATATAAACTAAAAAATAGAGATGCAACAATCGATATTTTTGGCAAGTATTACTAAAATTTAGCATTGCCAAAAAATTGTGATGTGGGTGCTAGTGGTGAAAAAGTTTGCAGCACATTTTAAAAATGCAAAATTAATAAAAAATATATGAAAATATAATACATTGTTTATATAAGACAAAATAAAAATATTTTTGGCATAGATTCATAAATAAAATTCATCAATTTTTAAGATGCATCTTTGATAATAAATCAAACAATTTCTGTTGATATTAAAATTCCTTCATAGCTTTCTTCCAAAATATAAATTTAATTTAATTTGATTATAAGTTCAATAAAAGTAGTCAATAATGTGCAATATATGTAGGTTTTTCCCAAAAATTCTTCAAAACATTTTTTGTTTTAGCCTATTTTTTTAGCTGTCTCTCCATTTAGTCTGGCCTTGACATTTCTCGCTATTTTGAATAGTTTTAAAAAGATTCTATAATTAGATTATTTTTATGTACACAAAGGTAAAATATTCATATTGCAAATATTTTTGGTATAGATTCATACATAAAGGTGAGCAATTTTTAGAATGCATCTTCAAAATTATATACTATATTCTAGTAGGAGCAAAAATTGTGTAAAAATGCAATATGTTTGAATAATAGTAAATATAAAATTGTTTCAATTTATTCAAGAAATAATAATAATAATTTTAGCCCAGGGCTTCCTCTTTATTTTAGCCAAGACATTTAGAAAATATATAATTATATGTCTATAATATGTTATTTATTTAAAGCAAAATAAATTTACTTTTAAATATCCATGTAAATAGTTTGAAAAATATTCCACGTTAGATTGATACCACATACATAAAGGTAAAATATACATATTACAAATATTTTTGGCATAGATTCATATATAAAATTCATGTTTTATCATTTTTTTGGACGCATTTTTGGTGATATATCGAAGAATTTCTTTCGAGTCTTTTGTTACTCGTTTAGAATTAAATTTATTCGTAGTTTTTCTTCAAAATAAAATTAAATTTCATTTGTATATGAATTTGATAAAAATAGTGAATGATATGCAATAATGGTGAGTCTTTTCCCATCAAAATATCTAGACAAAGACTTTTCTTAAACATTTCTAAACAATTTTGCCCAAGCTAAGGCTTTTTCTATCATATAATATAATTTTATAATTTTAAAATATTCCACATTAAATCATTTTCAAATACATAAAAGTAAAATATACATAATTCAAATATTTTAAGTATAGATTCACAAATAATGCTGATCAATTTGTAGAATGCATCTTTGATAATAAACCAACAAATTTGTTCTTATATTAAAATTCATTCATAGTTTTTCTTCAAAATATAAATAAAATTTCATTTGTATATGAGTTCAATAAAAATAGTCATTTCTATGCAATAAATGTAGAATTTTTCCATCAAACTGTCTTCCAGGTCTTTTGTGATTTGTGATTTTTCTTGGGAGCCTCGTTTATAAAAAATATGATAATAAAATTCATCTTAAAAATAAGGCATATGCTATTATATTTATAAAATGGATCACATGAAGTGTAATTCAAAAATTCAACAAGTTAGAATCAATTCAAATAAATGGCAAAGAAACTGTAAATTAGGTAATCAGCAAACTGTGATAAAAATATAAAAAACACTTTGTTGAGCACGATAAAAAATCCTTTTTAGGAAAAATAGCAATGAAAGAGCAACTTCAAATAAAAAATCTTTCAAAGACAAAAAATCGATAGTAATAGTAACACGAATATAGAATTATAGGAATTGATTTTTGCATTGATTTACCAATTGTCTTTCTAGTAACACAATAAAAATGTGTTGAAGTCTTAAATATAAATAGTAGTATTGCAAAAATTAATTGAAAATTTTTTGTTAGAAATGTCAAATTTCTTCCAACACGTTCTCTGCTATGTAAATACATATATAGGATTTTGGGGAGTACTAAAAAAGTGCCACTATCAAAAAGGAGTACTGTTCAAGCAAATTTGCTTTTTTTCTGGTCAAAGA
>NW_020538040.1:3270795-3296124 GCF_003426905.1 Ctenocephalides felis | reverse complement strand
AATCGATTATTTTGTTAAGACAAGCAGAAAGTTCTTTGAATCATTGAATCGTACGCTTAGTTCTCTCAAAAACTTCCATTTTTTTTACATTTAGCTCTGTATCTCCGAAATGGCTGGGCCTGCCTTTGCGAAAAACTAATAACCCTTTCTCCCAATCATTACTAATGGAATGTTTTTTTAGATAATTCAAATCGGATGCTCCGTTTCTCTCAAAACTCGATTTCTATTTTCTGCACTCTTTGCTCCTTATCTCCGTAACTGCTGGACGTCTTTGCCAAAAACTAATCAGCTCTTCTCCTTATTAATAGGAAATCGAATGTTTTTTAAACCATTCAAATCGGTTGATCCGTACGCCCGAAAACGTGGACGAAAATTTGTATCCATACATACATACACCACCACACACACACACACATCCATTTTTTCTGAGGTATGCCAAAACGTTCAGAAACCTTCAAAACGTCGAGAAATGTAAAAATTTTCAATTCCGATTTTCGGCCCTTACAATAACTTACCCTACGGGAAGTTAATAAAACAAAAAAGAACTCTACTGACGAGCAAACTAAAATATAAGAGAGAAAAGGACTCTACTGACAAGCGGACAAAAAAAGACTCTACTGACAAGCGGACGAAAAAGGCTACTGACTAGGGAGCTAAAAATAATAGAATGAAAAGACTCTAAGGGACTTGAAAATAAAAACTAGCTGTAAGTTGAATTCTGTCTTGAGGCAATTATGGCATTGTGCCTTAAGGCAAATTGCTGGAACTTCCCGCATCGTAACGAAATGTTCGAGGAATACTGAATGTTTTCAAATAGATTATTATAAATATTGTAACATTGTGTAATATTTATAAGAATTATATAAACCGAATTGCAGAGTTGAAATTATTTGTAAAGTATATTAGAACTATAGTCAAAATTAAAAATAAAATCTGAAAAATCTGAAGTATTTTCGATATACAAAATACTAAAAAAAAAAAAAAAAAAAAAAAAAAAAAAAATTGGAACAAAATTTTTTTTTCCAAATCAATTATTTTGTTAAGACAAGCAGAAAGTTCTTTGAATCATTTAATCGGACGCTTAATTCTCTCAAAAACTGCCATTTTTTACATATTTAGCTCCGTATCTTCGAAATGGCTGGGCCTTGCCTTTGCCAAAAACTAATAAACACTTCTCCCAATCATTACTAATTGAATGTTTTTTTAGATCATTCAAATCGGATACTCCGTTCGCTCAAAATTCGATTTCTATTTTCTGCACTCTTTGCTCCGTATCTCCGAAACGGCTGGACCTGCCTTTGCCAAAAACTAATCAGCTCTTTTCCCTATCATAGGAATCGAATGTTTTTTGAACCATTCAAATCGATTGATCCTGCGCCCTAAACGTGACTGGAAATTTGTATCCACACATACATACACAACACACACACACCACACACACACACACAAACACATCCATTTTTTCTGAGGTATGCCAAACGTTCAGAAACCTTCAAAACGTCGAGAAATGTAAAAATTTTACAATTCCGATTTTCGGCCCATACAATAACTTACTCCTCGGGAAGTTAAAAAATGAAGGGACTCTACTGACGAGCAAACTAAATACAACATAAAAAGAGACTCTACTGACGAGCATATTAAAAATAAAACAAAAAATGACTATTGATGAGTAAGCTGAAATTTAAGAAAAAGGGACTCTATTGACGAGCAAATTGTAAATAAAAGAAAAAGGGACTCTATTGACGAGCAAACTGTAAATAAAAGAAAAACAAACTTTACTGAAGTTCAAACTGAAAATAAAAGAATGAAGGGACTGTACTGACGAGCAAATTGAAAATAAAAAATAAAGATGAGACTACTGACGAGCAAATTGAAAATAAAAAAAATAGAGACTCTACTGATAAGCAAATAGAAAAAAAAACATAAAAGGACTCTATGGCGAGCTAATTGAAAATAAAACAAAAAAGGACTACTGACGAGCAAACTGAAAATAGAAGAATGAAGGGGCTCTACTGACGAATAAAAGAAAATGTCATTGTAAAAAGGACTCTACTGAAATTTAAAATAGGAAAAAAACTACTGACGTGCAAATCTATATACGGCCTAACACTTTCTATAAGTATGGCTGAATAAAAAAGGACTCTACTGACGAGCAAAGTAAATTTCGATAATAAAACGCTATTATTATATATGATTTGTATCAAATGAAAACGAACAAACTGAATTAAATTTAGTAAAAGGAACTTCATAGTGTTGCCATATAACATAAAACATGTTATCGAACCGAAAGAAAGGACTCTACTGACAGGCGAACTAAATTTTGATCTATAAAAGAGAAAAAGGACTCTGCTGTCGATCAAATTGAATTATAAACTAATATAAAAAAATAAAAATGGACTACACTAACGATAAAAAATGGACTCCACTGACGAGCAAACTTAGAAAAGAAAAAAAGGGATCCTACTGACGAGCAAATAAAATTTTGATATCTATACTAGACAATATTATAGACAATTTAATTTAGAACAAATTCACCGAACATTTCATTTATCTCCGACGAACGGTTCAAAAGTTACAAGAGATGTAACAAAAGTAGACCATTGGGTTGCCGAACTATAAACAGTACAGCGGGTAAAGTTATTGTGACGTCACACATGGCATGTGGGGTATCAAATGAAAGGTCTCAACGAGCACCATCTAAAACTCATACTTATAATTTCACTAAACGCATAGAGTTCCGTATAAACCATAATTTTTTACATTCTGATGCTTATTTTCGTATTTTAAGTACACCAAGTTGATGTAAAGTGCTAATATATTATAAAAATTATAGATAATTTAATTTAGAACAAATTCACCGACCATTCCACTTATCTCAGACAAACGGTTCAAAAGTTACAAGAGATGTAACGTAAGTAGACCATTGGGTTGCCGAACTTTAAACAGTACAGCGGGTAAAGTTATTGTGACGTCACACATGGCATGTGGGGTATTAAATGAAAGGTCTCGACGAGCACTATTTGAAAATCTTACTTTCAGATTCCACAAACGTAAAAGGTGGACCAATGGGTTGCAATACAGCGTTTAAAATAAAACTGACCTTAAATATAAGATGGTGTATTCGATTACCATACAACGTCCAAGTTTTAAATTCATCCACAACCATCTAATCTAAATCCACCTTTATCATCCTCATCCCCAGCCCTGAATTTTTATCCCGAACTTTTACCGCTAACTTCTCAAGTGCAAAGTTTTAAAGTCGAATAAACTTGCGAGAAGGTGAGTCGTAAGAAAAGTTTCCGCCGAGACGAATCGTCGTCGGACGTGATGTGATGTGCCGAACCGGGAGAGAAAACGTACAGTATAATCCACAAAGCTAAAGTCAGGCGTGACGCCGTATGAATACCGAATTTATTTTTTTGTTGGCAAAATTGCCAAAAGGCGTTTTAGAACCCGTTCTAAATCCGTAATAACCGTAATGCATTAGCACACGGGTAACGGTTACGTGACGGAATTATTTTGGCTATGAATAGGTTGAGAAATGCGTCCTGAGGAGCTTGTTGAAAATATTGTGGATTGTGTAGAAAATAAAACTATGTATGAGCGTGCTGACAAACTAATTTATAGATGTTTACATGAAAAGTAAACTAGCTGTAAGTGGAATTCTGTCTTAAGGCAATTAGGGCATAGTGCCTTGAGGCAAATTGCTGGAACTTCCCGTACCGCAATTCAAAATTCAAGTAATTTAAAATAATCCATAATAATAATCAATAAAATTTGATCAATGATTTGAAATTTTTAATAGAATTTCGAACCATATTAAATCTAGAATGATCCTGAATCATTTATTTTGAAATATTTTGGAAATTCTGAACTTTTTTTCAAAGCCATCGTACTGCTTTAACTGCATAAAGACGAAATATCGAAGCGCGTAAGCGCCGCGTCGCCGTCTAACGCGTAAACATTGGTACGGAACCCATAGGAATATAAACAAAATTTTTACTTATTGTAAAAATCTCTATAAAATATTTGATAATTTGATGTGCATAAATAATCATTTTTGACCGCCAAATGGCTCATTTTTTTACTTTTCCCTCCATATCTCCGAAGTCGTTGCACCTGCCATTCCAAAAATTTGAACAGTTTTCGAGTTTTTTGAGTTTTTTGAGTTATTCAAATCGGACGATCCGTTCTCTTAAAAACTGAGTTACCATTTTTAGCACTTTTTGCCCCGTATCTTCGGAACGGCTAGACCTGCCTCCGCCAAAAACTAATTAGCACGTCTCCTTACCAATACGAATCGAATGTTTTTTGAATTATTCAAATCGCTTCATTCGTGTTCCCGAAATCGTCGACGAAAATTTGTATCCGCACACGCACACAATTCCATTTTTTCTAAGGTATGCCAAAATGTTCAGAAACCTCTGAAACGTAAAGATATATAAAAATTTTCATTTCGATTTTTTTGCGATTACTATAACTTGCCCTACGGGAAGTTAAAAATTAAAAATCTAGAAAATAAACATAAGACTCTACTGACGAACATAGGAAATATGAAATTCTGGTATGGAAAAAGGACTCTTCTAATGATCAATTTGATTCTCTCGGATGTGAGAAAAAAAACTACTGATAATCAAATTATAACAAGATAAAAAGGGACTCTACTGACGAGCAAACTGAATTTCGGCGTTCCGAATAAAAAGGACTCTACTGACTAACCAATTATACTTGTAGGGTATTAAGAAAAAATAAAAGAAATGTATGGGGTATACTGGCAAAAAAACTAAAAAAGAAAAAAAGACCGTACTGACGAGCAAACAGCAAATAAAAGTTAAAATGACTCTATTGATAAGCAAACTAAAAATTAAAGAAGTCTATTTGTTCTTTAATTTTAATTTTGCTCGTCAGTAGAGTCCCTTTATTCTTTTATTTTCAGTTTGCACTTAAGTAAAGTTTGTTTTTCTTTTATTTACAGTTTTCTCGTCAGTAGAGTTCTTTTTTGTTTTATTTTCAATTGGCTTGTCAGTAGGGTCCTTTTTTCTTAAATTTTTAGCTCGCTTATCAGTAGAGTCCTTTTTTATTTTATTTTTGCTCGCATGTCAGTAGAGTTCTTTCTTGTTCTATTTTTATTTTTCTCAACAGTAGAATCTTTTGTTCTTGTATTTTTAGTTTGCTCGTCAACAGAGTCCCTTTTCTCTTATTTTTAGTTCGCTCATCAGTAGAGTTCTTTTTTGCTTTATTTTTAATGTATTCTTCAGTGGAGTCCCTTTTTATTTTTAGGTTGCTCGTCAGTGGAGTCCTTTTATTCTTTTAAATCAAGTTTGCTCGTCAGTAGAGGTCCTTTTCATATTAAAATTTAGGTTGCTTGTCAGTGGAGTCCTTTTATTCTTTTAATTCAAGTATGCTCGTCAGTAGAGTCCTTTTTCTATTAAAATTTAGGTTATTAAAAAATCGAAACTTAAAATTTCGGTACCTAATACATTAAACCTTTTTTTAAACCCAAAAAATTTTTAAACCCGAAAGTTTTGATTACAACTGAAGTTATAAACAATAATACAAAATACCAACCTTAGAAAATACTAAGAAACAAAACCTATGTTTAACCGCTTATATCTCGGAAACTATAAATCGCACAAGCCTCAAATTTGGGTATATGATATCTCAAACCCTTCTTTAAATTTAAAAAATCTCATCAACCCCAAAACCAAAAAATCCTTCCCCAAAACACCCCTTAAGTCCTAATCCTCACGATGCGTCTCCGATGTCGTTTTCAACTTTAAGGAAATTTCCTCGGCCGGATCTTATTTCCCTTATTTCCCTTATTTTAGGGCAACTTTTGAGCCACGCCAAAAGGTAATTAGGAAGGGCATCCTGTCTGTAATTAGTCGCCATTAATCCTTAATTCCTTAAAAGGGTGCTATCTGTTTTAATTCGGAAGATTAAGGAGAAAAATATCCTTAAAACCAACCTTACATCCCTTCTTGGGGTAAATGACTTTGTAATGCAATTGAATTTTTTAGTAATTTTTTGAGGAGCTCGTCAGGGTAAACTGGATGCATGAGAGGGGTGTAATTTGAGTATGTTTGATATTGGGTATGTAATTATTTTGACTAGGAATAGGTTGAGAAATGCGTCCTGACGAGCTCGTTGAAAGTACTGTGGATTGTCTAGAAGATAAAATAATCTATAAGCGCACTGAAAAACATACTTGCCTATGGTTACATAAGGAGTAAATAAACAAAACTTAATCAAGCGGAGTTAGAATGAAGGACCTTTATTTCATAATTATTTTGAAAAATTGATTTCTTCTCTTTTTATACCTAAATGACGTCACAAATATATATATATGTATATATATATATATATATATATATATATATATAGTATGTATATAAATTCTAATGTTTTTTTCCTAAGCGTTTCCCTCATGTGAGAAAAGCAACATGTGTTCTCTTACAATTTATGTCTTATATTTTCCTTTTCTCATTTCTATTGCGAAAAACTCTATTTGCATTAATTTAGCATAATTAAATATTATTTCTAAAATACAAATATAGCTGGATTAATTTTAATACAAATTGTCTAGAACACAGATAGCAAAATATAAACTCTACGGACAAAAGGAACTCTACTGACGAGCTGACTAAACAACATCTTAGAACGAAAATGAAAAGACTCTACTGACGAGTAATACGGATATCAAATGTTTCATAATAAAATTAAAAATATTTGACACAAGTTGAAACAAAAAACTAGTGGTGTATGGCATCGTGCCTTAAGGCGTATTGCTGGAACTTCCCGTACCGTAATGAAATGTTCGAAAAATTTTAAACGTTTTCAAATATATTATTCTATCTTGTTTGTTTTATCTGAGCAAATCAAATGTAAATCATAAATCAATTTATCTCTAGAACATTAACAACAATCGTCATTTTATTTCGAATTCAATTTCAAAAAACAAAATAGTTTACTAATTTACACAAAATTGAAAAAGTGCTCCCGTATAGCACGTATATCACAGTCTAAACTAAATTTGCAAATAATTCTGTGCGACATTTTCACTTATACTGGGCTTAGCTTGGCGGCATTTTCACATTTTTCAATAGTTTCCACACAAAATGGGAATAGTGCTCCCGTACATACACAGTCTAAACGCACTTGGTAACGCATTTGTACCAGAGTGGCGCTTAGAGTGGCTGCGCCTGTGAATTTTGAAGCCTGGGAATTAAATTTTTTATTTGAATTTTTTCCAAAAAAATTAAAAAATATTTTTTGAAAAAAAAAATTAGAAACAAAAAAGCAATTATTTTGTTGAAACAAGCAGAAAGTTCTTTGAATCATCGGACACTTAGTTCTCTCGAAAACTGCCATTTTTTGCACATTTAGCTCTGTATCTTCAAAATGGCGGGACCTGTCTTTGCCAAAAACTTATTACCTATTCTCCCAATCATTACAAATTAAATGTTTTTCAGATTATTCAAATCGGATGCTCCGTTCTCTCAAAAACTCGATTTGTATTTTCTGCACTCTTTGCTCTTTATCTCCGTAACGGCTGGACCTGCTTTTACCAAAAAGTAACAAGCACATCTCCCTTACAATAGGAATCGAATGTTTTTCGAACCATTCAAATCGGCTGATCCGTGCGCCAGAAAACGTGAACGAAAAAATGCGGACACACAAAATACACACAAACATCCATTTTTGCTGAAGTATGCCAAAATGTTCAGAAACCTTCAGAACGTAGAGAAATGCAAAAATTTTCATTTTCAATTTTTGACCCATCACTATAACTACCCTACGGGAAGTTAAAAATATTTGACACGAAATGAAAAGAACTCTTCTGACGAGCATAAAATGGATAAAAACTCTATTGACAAGCATGAGAAGAAAAAAGGAATGTACTGATAGGTATGATGAGAAAAAACAACTCTACTGACGAGCACAATAAAACTTTTCCGACGATCATAGAATGAAGAAAGAACTCTACTGACGAGCATGAGTAAAACTAGACCAGTGACAAGCACTACAACATAAAAAGGGACTCTACTTAACAAGTCTGATGAGGAAAAAGAACAGTACTGACGAGCATCATGAGGAAAAAGGACTCTACTAACAAGCAAAGAAATTTTCCAGAACACGATAGGAAAAAGGAATATACTGACAAATATCTTAAACATCAAAAAAATGACTCTACTGACGAGCAATCTCTATACCTATTTAAAAAAAATAAAAAAGACTCTACTGACGAGCACGATAAAATAGGACTAACGAGCTTTACGGAGAAACAAAAAATGAAAAAGGGACTCTACTGACGAGCAAAATAATAAGAAAGATTATATTAATGAGCTTGAAAGGTAAAGAAAACCATACTCACTAGTATCAACAAAAAGAACTCTACTGACGACCAAATAAAATAACATCATACAAGAAACAACAAATAACTCTGTTTACAAGCCAAGTAATTGAAAAAGAAAAATAAGAAAGAAAACTCTACTGACGAGCAAATTGAATAGCAATTTTAAGTAATCTACTGACTACCAACTCAAAACTTTCTGATAAAATTTTGAAAAACACTAAATCAAAACTTTATCAATTATATTTCCACCAGCTCTCTCACTATTCACACAACCCAAGCAGATTTTCACTCGTGCATTTATTTAAACAAACGCGCTTTAAATTATTTCAAAAAAATTCAAAATTATAAAAATAATATCATTGCATAGAAAACAGTGCAAATTTTATTATTATTTAAAAAACTAGTTAATTTTTTATTTATTTTACTTAAAATTCTCCATTAAAGTTTATATGTTCGTTGTTAGTTTTGTGGGAAGAATAATATTGTTTCGGAATAATGATTTGATGTAAAAACACAGGTGCGCTTTAAAAATGTATAAGGTGTATATATGAATTTATATATATATTATATATATATATATTTTATATATTATATATATATATATATATATATGTATATATATATATATAATAAATGTAGACAAAGTAATAACATTACATTTTACGAGCGATATATCTTCATTTTTTTTATGTGCCGCGCCACTCAGCCATCTGTTGGATTCTGTACATAAATATAAATGTGCCTATGCTATATATATATATATATATATATATATATATATATTATTTATATATATAGGGAATATTTCTATGCCAGAGGCTACTTTTCTACAAAAAGATTTCTTTTGTGTTACAAGAACTCTTTTTTTATGTGATTTATCAATTTTTATGTTCCGGAGGCTAATTTTTCAAGTTGGATTAAATAAAGGAACTCTACTGACGAGCAAACTGAAATTAGAATATGCCTCAAAAAAACTACTGATAACAAAAATGAATTTCTCCAAAATCTGCAGAAAGAAAGGAGTCTACTGACGAGAAAAAAATTTTTTTCAAGTAAATTCATTTTTTATGGCATAACAAGAAAAAAGGATTCTACTGACGAGCAAACTGAATTTCTCGAAATTATGCAGAGAGAAAGGACTCTACTGACGAGCAAACTGAATTTCTCTAAAATCTGCAGAAAGAAGGACTCTACTGACGAGAAAAATATTTTTTTCAAGTAAATTCATTTTCTATGACATAACCAGAAAAAAGGACTCTACTGACGAGCAAACTGAATTTCTCTAAAATCTGCAGGAAGAAAGGACTCTACTGACGAGAAAAATATTTTTTTCAAGTAAATTCATTTTCTATGACATAACCAGAAAAAAGGACTCTACTGACGAGCAAACTGAATTTCTCTAAAATCTGCAGGAAGAAAGGACTCTACTGACGAGAAAAATATTTTTTTCAAATAAATTCATTTTCTATGACATAACCAGAAAAAAGGACTCTACTGACGAGCAAACTGAATTTCTCGAACTTGAACAGGAAAAAAGGACCCTACTGACGAGTGTGGACCATTAGAACAGATGTGCCCGTTAGTACAGTCCTTTTTTATGATCATTTCTTTTTATTAATAATCTTCTAAAGATCTTTTCAATAATAATCTTCTCAAGATTCAATTTGCTTGTCAGTAGAGTTTTTTTTATCTGGTTGAAATTTATTTTGCTCGTCAGTAGAATCCTCTCATTTCTTTTCTGAGTTGTTTTTTAGTAGAATCTTTTTTTTCTTTCGATGTCCAAGAATTACAGTTTGCTTTTGTTATTCTCATGTACTAGAAACTCAATTTACTCACTTTTACTAATTTTTTGTCGTGTTTTAAATATTTAATTTGGTCGTCAGTAGAGTCTTTTTTTTCTTCTCGTGTGCTATAAAATTAATTTTCTCGTCAGTAGAGTCCTAATTCTTATTTTCATGTAAGTTAGGTCTTCTGTCTTAATTTTCCATGTCTGAATTGCTCGCCAGTAGAGTCCTTTTTTAAATACTTTCATGTTCTTTTGATTTTGTAATTAATTTGCTCATCAGTAGAGTCTTGCCTTGGAAATACAATTTGCTCGTCAGTAGAGTCCTCTTTTTACTTAATTTTAATTTGCTCGTCAGTAGAGTCCTTTTTCATATCCTAGGAATTCAATTTGCTCGTCTGTAGAGTTTTTTTTCTTTTCATGTCCTAGAAATACAATTTGTCAGTAGAGCCCTTTTTTTACTTAATTTTAATTTGCATGTCAATAGAGTCCTTTTATCTTATATCATATCAGGTTTGTTTGTCAGTAGAGTCCTTTTTTCCTTTTTGTGTATCAGAAATTCAGTTTGCTCGCCAGTAGATTTCATTTTGTTAACAAAAAAATCGAAAATGAAAATTGAAATTCGAAAAAAAATTTAAGTTTTGAAAAGAATTATAATTTATCAAAAAATTTCTAAATTATCAAAAAAAAAATCAAATAAAAAAATGGACTCTTGTAAACGTACATATAAGTTGTTTATAAAATACGCTCGCCGTCCAATGAGCACATATAAATTTACAGTATGTATTTCTAATAAATAATCTATTTGAAATTATTTATATCAATTATTGATTATTTTCATTCCTCAAACTGTACGGGAAGTTCCAGCAATTTGCCTTAAGACACGATGCCATACACCACTAGTTTTGTTTAATAATTGGGACTTCAAAGAAAGTCCTGAAAAGCTCTATAAAACACAATAATTCGAGTAAATCACCCACCAATCCTTTACTATTTCATACAAAACCAATAAATTAGTCCGGTGAAATGCGACCGTATATAATATAACATTTGCAAATGTAAATGTTACTTCGCCCACAAACACAAACTATGACCTTTTATTATAACTCCGCCGCTGCCACCATACTGGGCGACTATAAATTCATATCCCACGTACAGAGAGACGTTTTCAATTTCTACTCTGGCGGAGTCTCCGCCGGTAATTTCCTTACTTTTTCCATTAATTTTACGACCGTGATTTATTTAATACCATTTTCAAGAATTCTTATTATTCGTGGGATGTGGAAACTTTGATTTTATGGACAATGGTGGATAATGGGGAATAGATAATAGGGAAATGGAGATAGAGAAATATGTTTATGTTTATGTGATTGTGGTATTATGTATTGGGGGATTTGTGGGTTCAATTTACGGTGGTGGGACTGGAGATAAAGAGGACTCTACTGACGAGCTAATTAATTACAAAATTAAAATGGAGTTAAAAAAGGACTCTACTGACGAGCAAATTGGGTTTCTAAGCTACGAGAAGAAAAAAAGGACTCTACTGACGAGCAAATTGAATCCCTAGAATACGATAGGATAGAGGACTCTACTAACAAGCTAATTTTACTCCTTGGACATGAAAAAAAAACTCTACTGATGAGCAAAATACTACGAGGTAAAATGAAAAAAAAATGACTCTATTTTAAAAGATTCTAAGATAAAAGGACTCTACTGACGAGCAAAATAAATTTGAAATTAAATTTAAATTAAGTAGAATTAAATAGAATTTGAATAGAATTAAATAGATCGTGATAGATAAAATAGAACTCTTCTGAAGAGCAGCAACTGGTATTTATTAGACGTAAAAATATGGGATTGAAGGTAAAAGGAATCTACTGACGAGCAAATTAATCAAAATATTAAAATTGAGTTCTACTGAATAGAAAATAGTAGAAAAATGACTCTATTGACAAGCAAAACTAGCTGTAAGTGGAATTCTGTCTTAAGGCAATTAGGGCATCGTGCCTTAAGGCAAATTGCTGAAACTTCCCGTACCAAAAATTATTATTTTTTTTAAAAACGATTAACAATTTTGAAAAAAATTTACTTCGAAAAAATAAGATTTTTGAGAAACTATAAATTGGACAAAAAATTACTTTTTTTTGAAAAAAAAAATTTTTTTTTTAAATTTAAAAAAAAAAAAATTTTTTTTAATTTTTTTGTTTTGAAAAAAATATGTTTTCTTTATTTTGACATATTTTGGAAGATCTGAACTTGTTTTTCAAAGCAATCGTGCTGCTTTAACTGCATAGAGACAAAATATAAAGCGCGTAAGCGCGGCGTCGCTGTCTAACGGGTAAACATTGATACGGAACCCATAGGAAAATAAACAAAATTTATACTTATTGTTAAAATCTCTATAAAATATCTGAAAATTTGATGTGCATATGTCTAATGATCATTTTTGACCGCCAAATGGCATTTTTTTACTTTTTTGTTAGATCTCCGAAACCGCTAGACCTGCCTTTATGAAAATATGATCAATTCTTTACCTTGTCAATACAAGTAAAATGTTTTTTGAATTATTAAAATCGGACGCTCCGTTCTCTTAAAAACTGAGTTACCGTTTTCGGATCTTTTTGCCCCGTATCTCCGGAACGGCTAGACCTGCCTTCGCCAAAAACTAATCAGCACGTCTCCTTATCAATACGAATCGAATGTTTTTTGAATTATTCAAATCGGTTGATCCGTGTTCCCGAAATCGTCGACGAAAATTTGTATCCGCACATACATACACACACGCACACACACACACACACACACACACACACACACACACACATACATCCATTTTTTCTAAGATATGCCAGTAAAATGTTCAGAAACCTCTGAAACGTAAAGATATATAAAAATTTTCATTTTCGATTTTTTTGCGATTACTATAACTTACCCTACGGGAAGTTAATAAATGTGTAGAAGATGAAAAGAAAAAGGACTCTACTGACAAGCAAACTGTAATCCTTGGAGACGAAAAAAAAGGACTTTACGGACGTGTAAATTTAATTTTTAGGACATAAAGAGTAAAAATAGGACTCTACCGACGAGCAAATTGAATTTCTAGGCCACGAGAAAAAAAGAGGACTCTACTGATGAGCAAATTGTATTCTCAGGACATTCTAACACAAAAAGAACTCTACTGACGAGCAAATTAAGTTTCTAGGACATGAGAAGAAAAAAAAAGACTCTACTGACGAGCAAATTAAATTTTCAGGACATAAAAATAAAAGGATTCTACTATCTTTCGAGCCATGAAAAATTAAGAAAAAGGACTATACTGATTAGCAAATTAAATTTCTAGAACATGAAATGTAATAAAGGACCATACTGACGAGCAAATTGAATTTCTAGCACGACAAGAAAAAAGACTCTACTAACGAGCAAATTGTATTCTTAGGACATTATAATACAAAAAAGACTGTACTAACAAGCAAACTAAATTTCTACGGCATGACAAGAAAAAAGGACTCTACTGACGAGCAACTAGAAGCAACTTTTAGAACTAGGAAACAATACAATAGACTCTACTGCCGAGCAAATTAATCAGAATATTAAAATGGAAATCTACTAAGTAACAAACTATATATCAGCGACATGGAATTTTGAAAAAATGGCTCTATTGACAAGTAACTAATAGTTCTAGTATATGAGAAATTAAGCAAAAAGATTCTACTGACAAGCAAATTGAATTTCTTGGACTTGAAAAGATAAAAAGGACTCTACTGACGAGCAAACTGTAATTCTAGAATGTGGAACGAAAAAGGGACTCTACTGAATTTCTAGGATGCGAGAAGAAACAAAGAACTCTACTGACGAGCAAAATGAATTTCTAGAAGGTGAAAAAAATGACTTAAAAAAAGAGCTCTACTGACAAGAAAATTAAATTTCTAGAAGACGAAAATATGATAAAATGGACTCTACTGACGAAATTTGTGAAACCTTAATCATAATGTACCAATTAAAGAAGAAACTCTACTGACAAGCAAACTAAACATGAAAAAGATTATATTGGGAAAATTGTATAAATAGGACTCTACTGACGAGCAAATTAAATTTTTAGAACACTACAAGAAAAGGACTCTACAGACGCGCAAATTGAATTTCTAAGACTTGAAAATTGAAAAAAGGACTCTACTGACGAGCAAATTGTAATTCTAGGGCACGAGAAGAAAAGAGCAAATTGAATTTTTAGGACATTTGGGAAAAAGAAAGGACTCTACTGACAAGCAAACTGAATCTGGTGACGTTAAGAAAAAGGACTCTACTGACCTTTATTTCAATGCCCACTAACACCTAGTTTATTACTTATTCCCGTTTTAATTATAATTTAACACAGCAATAAATTTAATATACAAATTAAATGCAGAGTTATTGATCCGATTATTATTTTGTACGTATGTTATTTTATGCAAATAATATGATACACGACTCCTAAATATACATACATACATACAATATATATATATATATATATATATATATATATATATATACTATATATATATATATACATATATATATATATATATATATATACATAAATAATTATTAATTAGCATATGCGAATAATAAATTAATATTTGCATTTCATATTAACGAGGGGATTAAATATGTATATACATGACAATAAAATATGTATATTATTTGTTATTGTTTCGAAATTTGAATGTTAACGGCTTCGGCGCCATTTTGTGGGTACAATGAACTTGTGTGAAGTTAACTGTATTTAGCAGAAAGAAACGTTTTCAAATTAATAATGATAATTAATTTGAACTAATCCTTGGTAAAGGTATTAATACATTTATTAATTACTTAATAACTTATCTTTTTAAAGGCATGTGCACTTAATTGTTGATTGTTAAAAGAATGTATATATGACAATATAAATTCATTATTATTATTAATGTTTTAAAATTTGAATTTGAATACCAACGGTTTCAGCGCCATTTTGAGAGCACAATGTGTGAAGTTAACTGTGTTTAGTTGTGTGAAGTTAACTGTATTTAGAAATAAACGTTTCAAATTGATAATAATGATTAAACCTGTTCTTTTTATTGATAATAATACATTTATTACTTAATAATTTATCTTTTCAAAGGTATATACAATTAATTGATTGATTGATAGAAACATGTGTATAACATTAATAAGTTTATTATTATTTTTATTAATATTTTCAAATTTGAATCTCAACGGTTTCTTGCCATCTTGGGTACAATGTCCTCAAGAAATTTAACTGTATTTAACAACGAAGACATTTGCAAATTAATAAAATATACTAATAAGAAGAAAAGCAAAAGCACAAGTCTCTTGATATAAAAAAATTGGAATAGAAAAAAATACTTTCAAATTATTTAGAGTATAGTCCAAGTTTCTGATCCCTAAAGAGCAATTACTGTTTTTTTTTTTAAATAATAATCGTTCGTAGAAAAAATTAAAATGATAAATATATTTTAGAGTTTTAGAGTCCATGTTATTCAGAAATTTTATTTATATTATTTATTAATTTTATTTCTATTATTATTTGCTTTTATTTTATATTAAATCATCATACTACGGATATTATTTTAATGTAAATTCTATCCTTTGCTCTCGTATTTATTTAAATTTATGTTATTATTTATCAATATTGCTAGATTTTATTATTTAACAGTTGTAATAAATATTGTAATTAAAAAAATGTTTCTGATACATGTATATATATATATATATATATATATATATATATATCTGTGTTTAGAGTAAATAATTCCAATTGAGTTTCCTTCTCTAATTAAAATGTGGTTTTAGTACAAATTTAATTAAACCCAACATGTTAATTGGATTATGATTAAAATTTGGAATCGAAACGTAGTTTCAAGTTGGTTTTGACCGAATTATACAAAACAGTCAAGTGCTGACAAGTATTACATAACATAACCTCACATTATTTAAATAATTATTATAATACATTTTTTGGTACTTTTGGTCGTAGATGTGCCAAATGGTTTATTTTGTAGGACATATGGGATATATATCATTTTTATTATATTTTATATCATTCATATTATAAATACATCAATCTGGCTAATTTTCGAACAAGATCCTCTCTTATCTTAATGCAGTTTTGGAGAAGTATAAGAGAGTTGAGTTAAATATAAGAGAGCGAGGTAAATTTAGGTTACGTCTAATATTCTATTTTTAATCGATTACATTTCCAGCAATCATTAACAAGATGGTTCTATCGATTTTTGAACAATAGTAATTTATTTAGATCGCACATCACTAGTTGTATTGATATGATTTTTAAAGTTCTACTGCGTGTGAATATAAAGTTTAGTTTTTTTTTTTCTAAATATTTTGTTAGAAAAGTTTTTAATTGTTATATACAGTTTTGTAGATAATTTTAATAGCTTTTTAACGATATATAATAATATATATTAATTGTATTTATATTTATATTAAATTAGACTAAATATAAAAAATGTAACTGCCTAATATTAGGGAAAATTGGATTTGGACTTAAATTCGCGTCGAGTGCTATATTTTGAAAGTTTGGAATTTTTTTCTAAATAATTTTGTTATTTTGTTAGAAAAGTTTTAATTTGTTATATACAGTTTTGTAGAGAATTATATTTGCTTTCTAACAATATATAATAGTATATATTTATTATATCAGATTATTATACAATTTACCAAAATATACAAAAATGTACCCTGATTATTAGATTAGATGCATGCAAACGAACATATTAAATTGCAACTAAAATTACTAGCAAACTATAGCACCAAATACAGAACTATATTTTAGTATTATGTTGTAAATTTCATAAGCTATAAATATCCCTAATACAAAATTTTAGTCACAAATATTATTTTTGTCAAAATTTCCTAAAAACTACACAAGGGCACTTTTTGATTAAATGCAAACTAAAGTAAGTACTAAATTGTACCTGGATTTACTAGAAAACTATAGCTCCAAATTTGAAACTATATTCTAGTATTATGTTGCAAATTTTATAGGCTATAAATATGCCTCATACAAAATTTTAGTCACAAAAAGTATTTTTGTCAAAAATTGCAAAAAACTAAACGAGTACACTTTTTAGTTGAACACAAACTAAAGTAAGTACTAAATTGTACCTGGAATTACTAGAAAGCTATAGTTTGAATTACAAAACTACATTCCAGTATTATGTTGCAAAATTTTATAAGCTATAAACAAGCCTAATACAAAAATTTTGTCACGAATAGTACTTTTGTCAAAATTTGCAAAAAACTAAACGAGTAGACCTTTTAGTTGAATGCAAACTAAAGTAAGTACTAAATTGTACCTGGAATTACTAGAAAACTATAGTTTCAAACATAAAACTATATTCTAGTATTATGTTGCAAATTGTACAAGCTATAAAAATGCCTAATACAAAATTTTAGTCACTAATAGTATTTTTGTCAAAATTTGCAAAAAACTAAACAAGTGCACCTTTTAGTTGAATGCTAACTAAAGTACTAAATTGTACCTGGATTTAATAGTAAATTATAGTTTAAATTACAACACTATATTCTAGTATTATGTTGCAAATTTTATAAGCTATAAAAAAGCCTTAAGTAAATTTTTACAGAGGCTTAGTATTTTTGCAGATATTTGCGAAAAACTAAATGAAAACCAAATAAAAACTAACTATATATATAAATATAAATATAAATATATAATAATATGAACTAAAGTTCATATTTGATCATGTTTTTGTAAAGCAATTTATATTTTTTTTAATATATTTGGTACACTAAAGATGACTCAAATCAGGACTCAAAACATCTGCAAATTTTATTAATATATTTATCAAATTAACTTTGATTTTATCTCCAAACTAATTTTATAGCAAAATACAATTTAGTTATATAAAATTGTATAAACAATATTTAATAGGTATTTAGTAATTAGATTAGAAACAAAAGACGGAAAAGATGAATGGACCTCCGATTACAAAGGATTCTGTTGGCGATAATGGGGGTGCTTTGGTTCGGTATTTTCTAAATATCTTGTAAACGGTTGCAGGTATTAGAAACATGTATGAGACAATTTTGTTGATAAATAAATTTTGAACGAATTTGTGGAATGTAGTTTTCGGGTAGGAGCTATAGTTTTTGAGAATTGATGCTGGAGTATGGGTGTAGTAATGGGTGTAGTTGTTAAGGTTTTTGCAAATTTTTACAAAATTTTTAATGGTGACTAAAATTTTGCATGAGGCATATTTATAGCTTATAAAATTTGCAACATAATACTAGAATATAGTTTTGTATTTGGAACTATAGTTTTCTAGTAATTACAGCTACAATTTAGTACTTACTTTATTTTGCATTCAACTAAAAGTGCACTTGTTTAGTTTTTTTGCAAATTTTGGCAAAAATTCTAATGGTGGCTAAAATTTTGTATTAGGCATATTTATAGCTTATAAAATTTGCAACATAATACTAGAATGTTGTTTTTTATTTGAAACTATAGTTTTCTAGTAATTCCAGGTACAATTTAGTACTTACTTTAGTTTGTATTCAAGTTAAAGTGCACTTGTGTAGTTTTTTTGCAAATTTTGACAAAAATACTATCTGTGACTAAAATTTTGTATCAGGCATTTTTATAGCTTATAAAATTTGCAACATAATACTAGAATATAGTTTTGTGTTCGGAGCTATAGTTTTCTAGTAATTCCAGGTATAATTCAGTACTTACTTTAATTTGCATGCAACTAAAAGGTGCACTTTTGTAGTTTTTTTGCAAATTTTGACGAAAATACTAATTGTGACTAAAATTTTGTTTCAGACATTTTTATAGCTTATAAAATTTGCAACATAATTGTAGAATATGGTTTTGCAATTGAAGCTATAGTTTGCTAGTAATTTTAGTTGCAATTTTGTATTTTTGTTTGCATACGAATAATCTAATAATCAGGGTACATTTTTGTATATTTTGGTAAATTGTATAATAATTTAATACAACTAATATATATATTATTATATATCGTTGGAAAGCTAATAAAATGATTTATAAAACTGTATATAACAATTTAAAATTTTTTTAACAAAATTATTTACAAAAAAAAATTGTATAGTTGTAAAATATTATACTAGATAAATTCAGCATAAGTTTTTTGATTTAACCGTATTCATTTAGTTTGTATTTAAAATCTTTTTAGGTATTAGAATTTGTAAAAGGTGTTATAAAACACTATTTTAGATTATTAAAATTTGCAACAAAAAACTTATATACAGTTTCAAAATCTGATATTTAATTTAGGAGAAAATAAAACTCAAACTATAAAATCAACTAGAGAAATTTACCAAATAGTTGTTAAAGAAATATAAAAAACTTTCGAGATGAATTTTATCAAAATTTTGAATTCCAATGAAAAAAATTATGTAATATTTTTTTGTTACAAATTTAATAAGCTATAAAATTGCAGAACTAAGTTTAGGTATAAAACCAAAACTTTGTAATATTTTTGCAAAAACTAAATAAAGTACTTATGTGCCCTCAAATCACAATTTCAAACTTCTTCGCGGTTACACTTTTTTGTATTTAGCTTGATTTTATTAAAATTTAATCCAATTACTATATATTATTATATATTGTTAGAAAGCTAATGAAATTCTCTACGAAACTGTATATAACAATATAAAACTTTTTTAACAAAATTATTTAGAAAAAAATTGTGAATTTGTAAAATATTAGACTGAATGCCATTTGGGGTTTATATATAATTTTCAATACAATTGTGTGGTTACAGTTTTTTGTATTTTGTTTATTTTTATAATAAAACGAATTATTTGATATATATTATATAATATTGTAGGAAAGCTTAAAAATTCTCTAAAAAACTGTATATAACAGTTTAAAACTTTACTAACAAAATTATTTACAAAAAAATTGTAAACCTACAAAATATTAGAACGGGCGCCATGTCATTTTCGAGTACGTTGCGTGGTTATATTTTTGTATATTTAGCTAAATTGTATTCTAAATTGTATGGAAATATAATATAGTTATTATATATTATTGTATATCGTTGGAAAGCTAATAAAATTATCTATAAAACTGTATACAACAGTTTAAAACTTTTCTAACAAAATTATTTACAAAAAAAATGTAAACTTTGTACGCATCATATAGTCTAAACAAATTTCTCTATTCATAAGTTGAACTTTTGGTATTAATTTGTTCAAAATTTGAACCCCAATAAAAAAATTATATAATAATTTTTTGTTACAAATTTAATAAGATATAAAATTGTAGAACAAACTTTATAAAATCAAAATCAAAATAAAATTTTTGCAAAAAATTGAAAGTGCGCACGAGACGAATTTGTGTAATTTAATCTTTAGAGTGTGTATATATATATTATATATATATATATATATATATATATTTTCCTAATAACAAAGGTCAATCCGTATTTATTAAATTACGGTCTAGTATATATATAATATATATATTCCGTAATTAAATTGTTTCCGAGCAAAATATCGAATTGTAATCTCATTACGTATTTATATGAAATAAATTACCTTGAGCCTTGGAAACCTATGAAACCTTAGAGAAAAGGTTCCATAAAGGTCTACAAAGGGTTATATATATACATATACATATATATATATATATATATATATATATATATATATATATAATCATTAGAGATTACTAGAGAGATAGGATTTATGGCAGTGCAAAATATTTGTTGAGGTTTGAGGCTAAATTTCAACATAATTTTGTTTAAAGACTTCTTATTTGGTTAATGCAGTTTTGCAGATAATTTTATTAGCTTTCCAACGATATTATATAATATGTATTACTTGTAATAAATTTTTAACAAAATTAAGCAAAATATAAAAAAATGTAACTACACAAGGTACTCTAAAATAATATGGCGTCCAGTATAATATTTTGTAGCTTTACAATTTTTTTCTAAATAATTTTGTTAGAAAAGTTTTGGAACGTTATATACAGTTTGGTAGATAATTTTATTAGCTTTCTAACTATATTATATAATAAATATTACTCATATTGAATTTTTAACAAAATTAAGCAAAATATAGAAATGTGTGACAACTACGCAAGGTACTCAAAAATGACATGGCGCCTAGTGGTAATATTTTATTTTACAATTTTTTTTCTACATAATTTTCTTAGAAGAGTTTTAAATTGTTGAATACGGTTCTGTAGATAATTTTATTAGCTTTCTAATGATATTACATAATGTATATTAACTGTACTAAATTATTACACAATTTCGCTAAATGTGAAAAAATGTAACCGCAATCCATATTGAAATTGTAAATTTAGGGCACACATGCACTTTTTCTAATTTTTTGCAAAAAAGTCGCAAATTTTTGGTTTCATACCATAATTTTGTTCTACAGTGTTAGAGCTTATTAAATTTGCAACAAAAAATTATTATACAATTTTTTTCATTGGAAATCAAATTTTCGGTAAAATTTGCCTCAAAAGTTTAACTAGATTTATTCATCTGATGTATGTTCACTATAGTTTGAGCTTTATTTTCTTATAAACTATAGCTCTGATGCTCTGAAGCTCTGAAAACTATAATCGCAATATTTATTGCAAATTTAATTAGCTACATTATTGCCTTATAAAACTTTTTGTTCATGCTAATATTAAAAAAAAATAACGTGAATCTTAATAGACAATTGTTAGTATAATATTTTACAATTTTTTAGTTTATTTATATTTTGTTTAGACTACATACTATATTAATGTTTTATTATACTTTTAATATATTAATATTAAAATTATCTATTAATCTGTATATAACAATTTGAAACTTTTCTAACAAAATTATTTTAAAAAAAATTTTAAACTTTGCTTTGGAATATCATCAAAACTTGCCAGAGGGTCTTGTTACATAATTTTGAACAAAAATTTAATATTTTGTTCAGGCATGTATATATTATTATATATTATAAGAAAGCTAATAAAATTCTCTAGAAATCTGTGTATAACAATTTGAAACAATTCTAACAAAATTATTTAGAAAAAAATCGTAAATTTGTAAAATATTGGACTAGGTGATATTTTGCCATTTTGTTTAATAATCTAATATAACTAATATATATTATTTTATATCGTTGAAAAGCTAACAAAATTAGAATAATGTATATAAAAATTTAGATTTAAAATTAATAAAAAAAACTTTGTACATATATTATACATGAAGGAGCGTTGTATTTTTTTTTCACAATTTATTAAATATTTGTAAAATTTTATTAGAACTTTCATACATAATATAATATCTTTAAAAAGCTAATGAAAGTATCTACAAAACTGTATATTACATAACTGAAATGTTAATACAAAATTATACAGAATATTGACATTGAACCTCGATAAACAAAATTGTGTACATAACACTTAATCGTGCGTTGCATTTTTTACAATTTATTATATTCTGTAAAATTTTATTAGAACATTTATATATTATATACTATCATTGAAAAGCTAATAAAATTCTCTACAAAACTGCATTAACCGAATAAAAAGATTTCATACAAACTTATGTTGAAACTTTGGCTCAAACTTCAACATGTAATTTCACAACCATCAATTTTCTCTCTAATATATACATGTATACATTATATATATATATATATATATATATATATATATATATATATATGTGTATGTATATACCTGTATAAATATGCAAAAGGTCGTATATTTTTATCGCTTCAATAAAACTTTAAAGCTGCTATAAAAGCTAAAACTACAGCTGTGTCGACTTTTCGCCTTTTTCGTTTTTATTCGAACAAACTTTAAATAAAGATTTCGAAATGAATTTTCTTTTATAGTTTTATAACTGTAATAAATTCTGAGAAAAGAATATATATATATATATATATATATTATGTATTATAATATATATATATATATATATTATTATATTTTATTAGATTCTGAAGCAGGAATAAAAATTGGTAATAAAATCCATATAGACACATTTATAAGTATTTTATTTTCTTAATTTTGTTAGAAAGGTTTTTAAACGTTATATACAGATTTATAGAGAATTTTATTAGCTTGGCAATGGTATATAATAGTATTTTAATATATTAATTAATTTTAACAAAATTTTTAAAAAATCGTGTAAAGGCATTTGTGTTGTCGAGTGATTTTAAAATATTTTCGTATGAACACTTTTTATTTGGTTAATGTAGTTTTGTAGAGAATTTTATTGGCTTATCAAAGACATTATATAATATATTGATGTTTTATTAAAATTTTACAGAATTAAACCAAATGCAAAAAAAATGCAACGCGACCCTATGTATAATATGCAAAGTTCTATATATACAGTTTCGTTCAACAATTTTCAATGTCAATTTCCAATATTATTTTGTACTAATGTTTTTAATACGTTATATACAGAATCGTAGATAATTTTATTAGCTTTCTAATGATATATAATAATAAATACATTTTTAAACATTATTAACAAAATTTGTCAAAATTTAAACAAATGATACGGAAAATTGTTGTGAAGTTTAGTAAAAACATAATTTTTTGTGTTATTTTGACGAGCTTCTCAGGTTACACAGTTCACACTAAAGGGTTGCAAATTGAGTATGTTGTATTTGAGTGCATATTCTATAATTCAGTGTACTACATTCGAAGAGTTTTCTCACAAAATTTTGAAATATTCAAAATTGTATGAGTAAAGTACATTTAAGGAATATTATTTTATCAAAAACAAATTTCAAATTTGTGTCGTTTTGATGAGCTCTTCAGACTACACCGTTTGCACTTAAGAGTTGCAAATTCAGTATGTTGTATTTGAGTGTATATACTTAGATACTGTATACTCAATTTTATAAGTTTTCATACAAAATTTTGACTTATATGCAAATTCATGGGTGAAGTACATACATAACGATACTTCAATCTATTGCATTTTTATAATTAGTGGGCCAGTTTTAAGGAGCTCTTCAGGGTTGCAAATTGAATTTAAGGGTTGCAAATTGAGTATGTTGTATTTGAGTGCATATACTAAAATCCTGTGTATTACATTATTACATTTTAAAAAATTTCTCACAAAGTTTTGAGATAAATGCATTTGAATGAGCAAAGTACACACTTAATAGTAATAATTGTAACGCATCCAGTATAATATTTTATAGTTTATTAATTTATTTAAAATTAATTTTGTACCAAAAGTTTTAAATTGTTTTATACAGATTTATAGATAATTTTATTACCTTTCTAATGATGTATAATAATATATACATTTTTAAACAAATTATTAACAAAATTTGACAAAATTTAAACAAATAATACGGAAAATGGTTGTAAAGTGTAGTAAAAATATATATTTTCTTGTGTTATTTTGACGAGCTTTTCAGGCTACACTGTTCGCAGTAAAAAGTTGCAAATTGAATATATTATATTTGGATGCATATACTAAAATTCTGTATACTACATTTTGAAAGTTTTCTAACAAAATTTTATTACAATACTAACAATATTATATAATATACTCACATATTTACCAATATTTTAAAAGAATTTAATAAATCCTAAATAATTTTCTTAGAAAAGTTTTAAAATGTTATATACAGATTTATAGATAATTTCAATAGCTTTTCAATGATACTATATACTATATACTAATTAAATTAGATCACGACTAAATTTAGCCAAATATAAAAAATATAACCCGTAAATTCTAGTTAGTTCTGTTTTAATAATGTGTTCCGCCTTTTACCCGGGCGCCTTTTTTCCCGGGTCGTCCGCCGTGCAAAAACAAATAACATTAATAAATTAAAAATTAAAAATTCAAGATAATTATATACTATATACTAATTAAATTAGATTACCATTAAATTTAGCCAAATATAAAAAATATAACTCGACATTCTAGTTAGTTCTGTTTTAATAGTGTGTTCCTCCGCTCTTTACCCGGGCGCCCTTTTTCCCCGGGCGTCTGCCGACCAAAAACAAATAACATTAATAAATTAAAAATTAAAAATAAACCCAGATAATAATAATGCATACTATACTATTTTTAATCCTACTACTTTCCACAATCATCCCCTTACACACACGTTCGTTCTGTTTGAATAGTCCGCAAATGTACTCCGCCCTCAACCCGGGCGCCCTCATTCC
>NW_020538040.1:3247165-3269795 GCF_003426905.1 Ctenocephalides felis | reverse complement strand
AATTGGTATAGAAAAACGACATGGTCGGGTAGATACTTACACTATTCCTCATACTGTCCCAGAAACTATAAGATAAATACTATTATTTCCCTTACAGACCATGCTATTTTGTTGTCTCACCAAACTTTCCATCCACAAAATTTATCCCTAGTAAAAATAACTCTAATTGAAAATGGTACCCAAAAAATCTCATTCATTCAGTTATTCAAAAAAGACGAACTTTTTTAAAAACACAAATTATTCTCCCAATACCAGTACCAACATCAAAAACACCAATCTTATTTACTGCAGCATACCATACGTTGAAGATTTATATTATTATTTTGCCAAATTTGTTAGAAGAAAACATTTTAGTATCAGGCTCATCCTTACACTCCTTCAACCAATTCTTTACGAATATTAAATCTCCTACCCCATCCAATTTCAATACTAATGTAGTATATTCTGTTTCTTGTAATGACTGTGCTTTTCAATATATTGGACAAACCTCGCAATATGTACACAAGAGAATGAGACAACATGAACTAAGTGTGGTCCACCATAAACAAAAAAATTTCAAAAGTACCCTAGTACAACACTCTATAGAAAACGCCCATTCATTTAATTTCACTCCAAAGATTTTATATCATGAAAGTTGCATTTTTAGGAGATTATTCGCGGAGAGTTGTCTTATTCTCTTGAATGTTTCTAACAGTGTCAACATTAGATCAGATCACAACCTATTACATGATTCATATTTAAATTTTTTACACTTTTTGACAAACAATTAATATCGACTTCATTTTAAGTTCAATAATTTAAGTATTTACACCCCTAACATGAGAAAAAAACACACACATACAATCTCACAGTTCTCGTTTCAAGTGTTTACACGTGTTACATATGAATCCATCAAATACAGTTTAGTTCGCTTCCAAAAGCCAATAGTATAACTTCGAATACAATATTATTTGTTTTCAATAATAATTTAAAAAAAGACAACACTCTTAGTATTTTGATTTACAAAAGTTAACTATTCGGCGGAAAAATAACTCACAAATTCATTTTTTGTCAAAAATTCTTGTTTAGTGAAAAAGTGCTAACGTATATTCAAACATACAGGTAATTAATTCAATTTTATCATTAATCCTTTCTTAAAAAATTTTTCCATAACTTTCAAAAAATTTCTATCATTTTTAATATCCTGTTCTAATAATCCACTCATTTATTTTTATCATTTTCATTTTGATCATATTATCATATTTCTGTACATTATTATTTGTTACAATAATTTATTATTTAAGAAAAATCTATTTTCTTAATATTCTTAAACATATTGTTTGCTTAAATCTTATCAAGATCATGTTTCTTGACAGATGTCCTGAAGATGGAACGTACCTAGTTCCGAAACGTTGACAGTAAACAAATAATTAAATAAAGAAATTGTTTATTAAAAACTTTTCTTGTTTTTTTATTTTGTATTATTTTTGGATTCTTGTTCGAAACTCTACAAAAAATATACACAAATCCAAGACTCTACCATTCAATATATATCTTATATATAAAATTCTTCTGTAACAATGTAAGTTTCATTAATCCTCCTAAACTATAATTCGGAATTTCATGAATCTTCCTGAAGTTTGTTCGGGAAAATTTCTAAAATGTTTTGATTCATAGAAATATAGTTAGATTGTAGAAATAAATGGAAAAAATTACAAAAAACCGCTTATCATTGTTTGACCTTTAAAATATTTAAGGCATGGTTTGACATTAAAAACAAATGACAACTGTCATTTGCCAAACATTTCTATTCACTTATAGGCTAAGGCAATATTAAAATATAATAATTCATGATTAAAAATAAAGAAAATGTAATGTCTACCTTATTATTGCCAAAAAGAAGCTGAGATGTGATGAAAATTAAAATAATATAAGATAATAAGTCAACATCTGACAGATGATGCAGTCTGCGCATGCGTCTCGCGCATAAAACTTAGCCTACAATTCACTTTGACTGATTATTATTTTTTAACTTTTAAATGCAGTCGTGTTTTGCCTTACTTTACTAAATCAAGATACAAAAATAATTTATTTATTCAAACAATTATTTAGAAGTTTCATTGTGTCTAAAATTCATATGTTTGGCATTGGATACGAAATATTTACTCAAGACAATGGAGCATTTTGGGTCTGAATATTTTTAATGTGCTTCAATTTGCAAGAAATTTTGGAATTAGGTTTATCTTACTCTCAAGTTTAAAAATAAAAATAATTTAGAATCATTTGCCACTTCCGGGGGATGACATCTCTTTTCAGTGGTTCAATTGTATCTCTTTCAAACTAACGTCGGATATCGATAAAAGAACTAATTAGAATAGAAAAATGTTTAATAATGTTTTTCAAAAAAAAAATTACTTTTCAAGTTACTGGCTACTGAAAATTTGTAGTTTTTTGCGTTTTCATCGTTTTTTGCAATTATTTCTAAAAATATACATTTAAACGAAAATCATGTAATGAACAAATTATTTCAATCAAAATCCTAATAAATCGGTGTTCTATAAATTGTTCTAGGAACAATATTAGGCTAGATATGAAAATGGGTTTTTATAGTACTCAAAATAAGTTTTAAAATTAGTACTTCTGCGTGTAAGATGAGTGAGCTATCATGCAGATAAAAGACGCATACAATATTTTTTTCGTTTAAAGCAAATAGTTTTTGAGTGCCATTTCCACCAAAATTAAAAATAATCGTATTCCTCTCGAATCAACTTGGTTTAATAGATTTTGACGAGTTCTAGAAAATACCAGTGCAAAGGATTTCCAAAAAGCTCATGATTTCATGAAAAAAAAATCTATTTAAAAAAATAAAAGATACGTATAAAGGTATATAAATGAAAATTCAAGGTCTTTACTGACCAATCATTAATTGATACTTAATTTACTGACAAATATTGATAGTGTACAACCAGAGTGTCTTTCGAGTCCTTCAATCCTTTGCCATTTCAAAATAAGAGAAGTTACGGTAAAATTTATGATAGAGAAAGTTGTAGCTCATTTAATTACCTTTAAAGTAGTGTATTGCAAATATTGATAAAATCAGAATTAAAAGAGTTATAGTTCAATTAATCCGATGGGTGGTGACGGAGTGCAAATTGTTTTTACTTCTGAACTTAAGATTAAGATTAGCCTATTTCCGACACACGGTTTTTCCTCTCCATTTACTGCAATTTTGTTGATCGTAGGTTGAATAGAGCACTTGTGAACAGGATTTGACAAATTAATTCACTTCAAATATAAACTTAAGTAATAATGTATATAAATTTATTAGTGAGAAAAATGTAATTTAGATATAAAAATTACTAAAAGCCAGTTGAAATATGGTACAAATATATAAAAATTATAGGCAACATTATTGAAGCCATTATTTGGGTAGAAAAAACCAATGTGATATTGTTCTTTACCGGGAATGCTATTTATTAATTCTTTCTGGATTTGTTATACCCTTTAAAAGACTTCAATTTTCAACACGTGTAAATTATGCTATAAATCACAAAGGCAGGCGATGATTTTTTGTGTGATACATTTGGAAAGTCAATTTTTAGTCGTGAATAAACAAAAAATCATTCATTTTTACATCCACACCTACAAGTATGACTAAAAAATTGTATAACCCTTGACATTAAAATAAATTGAGCTATTGGAATTAAATTTGTGGTTTAAATTGCAGTGTTTAATTTTTATTATATAATTTTATTGAACATATTTCAATATTGTTAAAGGGATAATTAAAGTGTTAACTGTAGGAATTGAGAATCATCATTTTATTTTAAGCAGCTCTACAGTCACTCATTTATTGATTTAAATAGTAATTCGAAAAACAATAATTATTAATTTTAACTGAACGGTAAATATTAGTACAGGATATTGAAAAAATGCAGAATTGGGTACAGGACAACGTCTGTCGGGTCATCTAGTATATAATATATATATATATACTAATAAATATACCCTCAAGATTAGATTACATAAATTCGATCTCAAACCTATACACACTGTTTTAGTTGTTTGCAAAAAAGGCGCAAATTTTTCGTTTTATACCAAAATTTTGTTCTACAATTTTATAGCTAATTAAATTTCCAATAAAAAATTATTATACAATTTTTTTTTACTGGAGTTCAAATTTTTGATAAAATCAGCATCAAAAGTTCAATTTGGTAATAGTCAAATTTGTTTAGAGTACCCATAAGACGTGAATAAAGTTTATAATTTTTTTTTGTAAATAATTTTGTTAGAAAAGTTTCCAAATGTTATATACAGAGTTGTGGAGAATTTTATTAGCTTTCTAACGATAATAAATAATACATAATAATATATTTAAAATTTGAACAAAATTAAGCAAAATGTAACCGCAAACCATATTGGAACTGTGAGTTGTGGGCACTTATGCACTTTTTCTAATTTTTTGCAAAATTGTTGCACATTTTTGGTTTCATTTGGTTTTATACCATAATTTTGTTCTACAATGTTATAGCTAATAAAATTTTCAACAAAAAAATATTTTATAACTTTTTTCATTTCAGTTCAAGTTTTCAGTGAAATTCATTTTGAAAGTTTAACTTACTTTACTTACATTTTATGTGTACGCAGCGTTGTTACATTTTTTTTATATTTTGCTAAATATTTAAATAATTTGAAATAAACAATATAAATTATATTGCATCATACAAAAGCCAATAAAATTCTCTATAAATCTGTATATAACGTTTTAAAACTTTTCAAACAAAATTATGAAAATAAAATACTTATAAATGTGTCTATACGAATTTTATAACCAATTTTTATTTATTTATATATATATATATTAAATTCTATAATATATATATATATATATATATATATATATATATATATATATATATATTTAATATTCTTTTCTCAGAATTTATTACAGTTATAAAACTATAAAAGAAAATTTCATTTCGAAATCTTTATTTAAAGTTTGTTCGAATAAAAACGAAAAAGGCGAAAAGTCGACACAGCTGTAGTTTTAGCTTTTATAGCAGCTTTAAAGTTTTATTGAAGCGATAAAAATATACGACCTTTTGCATATTTATACAGGTATATATATACATATACAAATACATATATATATATATATATGTATATGTATATGTATATGTATATATAAATGTATATATTAGAAGAGAGAAAATTGATGGTTGTGAAATTACATGTTAAGTTTGAGGTAAAGTTTCAACATAAGTTTGTATGAAGACTTTTTATTCGGTTAATGCAGTTTTGTAGATAATTTTATTAGCTTTCCAACGATATTATATAATATATACAAGTTCTAATAAAATTTTACAGAATTTAACCCAATGTACAAAAATGCAACGCTCACTCTAGTATTAAATATCAAGTTTTGTTTCATCAAGTTTCAATGTCAATTTTCTACATAATTTTGAACTAAAATTTTAAAAAAGTTATATACAGTTTTGTACAGAATTTGATTAGTATTTCAACGATATTATATAATATATATTAGAACAAATTTTTACAGTATTAGACCTAATTTACAAAAATGCAACGCTTCTTCATGTATTAAATATACAGTTTCGTTTAAGAATTTTCAATGTCAATTTTCTATATAAGTTTGTACTAATGTTTTTAATATGTTATAAACAGAATTATAGATAATTTTATTAGCTTCCTATTGATACCATATAATATACACATCACTTATGAAAAATATTGAAAAAATTAGCGAAATATAAATAAAATGATTCAAAAACTTAGTTGGTTTATGATTATTTTGCAAATAATTTTGTTAAAAAAGTTACAAATGGTTAAAAACATACTTATAAATAATTTCTTTACCTTTCTAATGATATATAACAATATACACACGTTTAAACAATATTTTGTTAAATAAATTTAAAATTTGAATTTTAAATCTTAACGGTCGTTACAAACGCGCGAACTTCACACTCAAAGTATTTTGTGCAACGTTTACGTGCAGTAATTTTGTTTCAACTGGGTTTGTTATTCAATTATAAAATTTAACCAATTTTTTTTGAATATAATTTTGTGCTAAGAGTTACAAATTGTTACACGCAGTTTTGCAGATAATTTCATTAGCTTTCATATACATTTTTATTACATTTTTAATCAAATTATTAACAAAATTTAACAAAATATAAAAAAATGTAACCAGTAGCCATCTTAGTATGACGTCAAATGACATCAAATAAAAGTTTAACCATTTTTTTGGACGATTTTGTTCTAAGATTTCTAAATTGTTATATACATATTTGTAGATAATTTTATTAGCTTTTTTATGATATATAATAATATATACATTTTTGAACAAATTATTAACTAAATTTGTCAAAATTTAAACAAATAATACGGAAAATGGTTGTGAAGTTTAGTAAAAATATAATTATTTTATGTTTTTTGAAGAGCTCCTCAGACTACACAGTTTGCACCAAAGGGTTGCAAATTGAGTATGTTGTATTTGAGTGTATATACTTAGATACTGTATACTACATTTTAAAAGTTTTCTCACAAAATTTTGAAATAAATGCATTTGTTTGAGGAAAGTACACACTTAATAATAATAATTGTCACGCATCCAGTATAATATTTTATAGTTTATTATTTTATTTAAATTAAATTTAATTAAACGGTTTTAAATTGTTATATACAGTTTTGTAGATAATTTTATTAGCTTTCTAATGATATATAATAATATACACATTTTTAAACAAATTGTTAACAAAGTTTGTCAAAATTTAAAAAAATGTCTGTAGAAAATACGGACGAATAAATACATATAGAAAAACCAAACATACATTACATATAAAATAAATATAGAAAATAAACAATAATAATTAAACATGTTTTGTTTTTAATTAATTTCTAATTTGTTTGTCAGTAGAATTCTTTCATTATTCTCATGTTATAACTCAGTTTCTTCGTCATATTTAGTCTATATTTCCGTTTGCTTGTCAGTAGAGTTTTATTTTTGTTATGGTAGAGTAATTTCAGCATTATTTTAGTTGCTCGTCAGTAGAGTCCTTTTTCTTCTTATAGCGATATTTAATTTGCTCGTCAGTAGAGTCCTTTTTTCCAATGTCGACATTTTAATTTGCTAATCAGTAGAGTTGTTTTTCTCCAATGTCAGCATATTAATTTGCTCGTCAGTAGAGTTCTTTTTTCTTCTTATATCAATATTATATTTGCTCGTCAGTAGAGTCCTTTTTTCAATGCTGACATTTTAATTTGGTCGTCGGTAGAGTCCTTTTTATTCCTATGGCAATATCTAATTTGTTCGTCAGTAAAGTCCTTTTTTTTTAATGTCGACATTTTAATTTGATAATCAGTAGAGTTATTTTTCTATAATGTCGGCATATTAATTTGCTCGTCAGTAGAGTTGTTTTTTCTTCTTATATCAATATTAAATTTGCTCGTCAGTAGAGTCCTTTTTTGATGAGAAAAAAAGAACTCTACCAACGAGCAAATTAAAAAGAACTAGACTCTACTGACGATATTCAGAAAAACGAATTCAATAAAATAAGGAGAAAAGAACTCTACTAACAATCAAATTCAGAAAAACGATAAAAAAAGAACTCTACTGACAAACAAATTCAGAAAAAACAAGGACTCTACTGGCGAGCAAATTCAGAAAAATAAGAATAAACAGGACTCTACTGACGAGCGAAGTAAATAGGAACAAAGATGACAAAAAAGACTCTACTGACGAGTAAATTAAAAAAGGAACCGAGAAGACAAAAAAGAACTCTATTGACGAGCAAAGTAACTATAAAGGCATAGAAGCTCAACTGATGAGTAAATTAAATATACATAATATGCCCTTTAATCACACATCCAGTATAATATTTTATAATTTATTAATTTATTTAAAATTAAATTTAATTAAACAGTTTTAAATTGTTATATACAGTTTTGTAGATAATTTTATTAGCTTCCTAATGATATATAATAATATATACTTATTTAAATAATAAATTTACTAAATATATTTCAAATTTGAATTTTAAATCTTAACGGTTACTTCAAACGCGCGAACTTCACACTCAAAGTATTTTGTTCAGCATTTACGTGCAGTAGTTTTGTTTGAACTCGGTTTGTTATTCAATTTAATAAAGTTTAAACAATTTTTTTACCATAATTTTGTTCTAAGTGTTCTAAATTGTTGTATACAGATTTGTAGATAATTTTATTACCTTTCTAATGATATATAATAATATATACATTTTTGACCAAATTATTCGACAAATTTGAAAAGATTTTTAATGTCGACGGAAGACATCTTGCTATATATATAACGATTCAGTATTCAATCTTAAAGTTTGAACAATTTTTTAAATATAATTTTGTTCTAAGGTTTCTAAATTGTTATGTACAGTTTTGTAGATAATTTTATTAGCTTTTCAATGATACTATATACTATATACTAACTAAATTAGATCACCATTAAATTTAGCCAAATATAAAAAATGTAACCCGTAAATTCTATTTCCCTTTACCCGGGCGCCCTTTTTTCCCGGGCGTCCCCGAGCAAAAACAAATAACATTAATAAATTAAAAATTAAAAATAAACCAAGATAATAATAATGCACACTATTTTATTCTTAATCCATCCCCTTACACGTGTTCGTTCTGTTTGAATAGTCCGCAAATGTACTCCGCCCTCAACCCGGGCGCCCTCATTCCACCGGGTCGTCCCTCGAGCAAACACAATGTAACATTAATAAATTCCCGAGATTAATAAAGTTGCTAGAGAAATTGCATACGAGCTAGGGGCAACGCGCAACGGACGCACTACGCATAACGCATAACGCACAGAATTGATTTGCGCAAATGGAGGATGCGCATTTTTGTATGGGGAAACTTGAGAAATATATATATATATATATATATATATATATATATATATATATATATATTATTTTTTCGTGTTTTTGAACGGCTAGTCGAATTTTGATAAATCTTTTTGGAGTTTGTCAAGGAAAACACTTTTGAACTCTAAAAAATATAGTAATCATGCACAAAAAATTGTGAAAAAAAAATATCATTGTTTGATAGATGTAATAAAAACTATCAAAATGTCAATACACATAAAATTTTAAATTACATTACAATATATATTAAATTATGATTTAAATTATGTTTAGTTCAAACAATATGAAGTTATTTAAAATATTATGATATTTGATGATTTTTGCTGAATAATTTTGTTAGAAAAGTTTTAAAATGTTGTATACAGTTTTGTAGATAATTTTATAAGCTTTGCAACGGTATTATATAATATAAATAATTTATATATAATTATTATCATATTTAGTAGAATATAAAAAAATTTAACCTCCTAATATTAGGGAAAATGAGATTTAGACTTACAATGACGTCTACTGATGTTTTGGGATTTTTTTGTGGATTATTTTATTAGAAAAGCTTTTAATTGTTGCATACGGTTTTGTAGATAATTTCAATAGCTTTCTCACGGTATTATATACTATATATTAACATTATTAAATTTTAGCAAAATGTAGCAAAATATAGAAAAATGTAAACACCAAATGATATTAAAAATGCATAATGCTGTTTCATATTTTAAAGTTTAAGATTTTTTGCTAAATAATTTTGTAATAAAAGATTTAAATTGTTGTATGCAGTTTTGTAGATAATTTTATTCGCTTTCTAATGATATTATATACTATATATTAACCATATTAAATTTTAATACAATTTAGTGAAATGTAAAAAATATGTAACCACCAAATGCTATTAAAAATGCATAGTGCTGTTTAATATTTTAAAGTTTAGGATTTTTTGCTAAATAATTTTGTTAAAAAAGTTTCAAAATGTTTTATACAGTTTTGTCGAGAATTTTATTAGATTTACAACGATGTTATATAATATATATTAATTATGTTTAATTTTAATACAATTCAGCAAAATGTAATAAAAAAATGTGAACGTGTGTGTAATAATAATGTACATTGATGTTTCATATTTTGAAGTTTAGGTTTAATTTCTGAATAATTTTGTTAGAAAAGTTTTAAATTGTTGTATACAGTTTTGTCGACAATTTTATTAGCTTTCTAATGATATTATATAATATATATTAACCATATTAAATTTTAGCAAATTTTAGCAAAAAATAGAAAAGAGTAAACACTAAATGCTATTAAAAATGTACACTGTTATTTAATATTTTAAAGTTTAGGATTTTTTTGCTAAATAATTTTGTTAGAAAAGTTTTAAAATGTTATATACAGTTTTGTAGATAATTTTATTACCTTTCAAATGATATTAGTTAATATATATTAACCATGTTAAATTTTAACACAATTAAACCAAATGTAAATAAAATGCACCAGCATTATGCATTTTTAATAGCATTGGGTTGGATGGTGATATGTTTATATAATTATTTTTGTAATAATTTAATATAATTAATCTATATTATTATATATCGTTAAAAAGCTAATAAAATTATCTACAAAACAGTATATAACATTTTGAAACTTTTTCAACAATATGAATCGCAAAACATTAAAATATTACAGTACACTCTATTACAAACTAAATTCTATTATCCTTAATATTAGATGGTTACATTTTTTTTATATTTTGGTGAATTTAATATAAATTTAATACAATTATCATATATTATTATAATACATCGTTAGAAAGCTAATAAAATTATCTACAAAACTGTATACAACATTTTGAAACTTTTCTAACAAAATGATTTACAAAAAATCCCAAAACATTACAATATTACAGTAGACGCCATTGTAAGTCTAAATCTTATTTTCCTTAATATTCGGTTGTTACCATTTTTTATATTTTGGTAAATTTAGTATAAACTTAATACTATTAATATATATATATATATTATTATATATCATTAGAAAGCTAATAAAATTGTTTTCAAAACTGTATACCACAGTTTAAAACTTCTAACAAAATTATTCACAAATAAATCCCAAAATATTACATTAGACGCCATTTATAAGTGCAAATAACATTTCCTTAATACTATTGGTGACATTTTTTATATTTAGTCTAATTTAATATAAATTTAATACAATTAATATATATTATTATATATCGTTAGAAAGCTAATAAAATTATCTACAAAACTGTATACAACGTTTTAAAACTTTTCTAACAAAATTATTTTTAAAAAAATTGCAAACTTGTAAGATATTTAAAACAAAATGTATATGAAGTGTTTTATTACTACACACTTTGCACAATTTTATGTCACGATGTTTCATGTCATTTTGAATCGTGTTGGATTAAAATTATATTAATTTTTTGATAATCATTATATTACTTTTATGTTATATAATCATTTTTAGGTCAAAAAAATATATTTAATTTGTTTTTCTGTTTTTCAGATGCTTGGATATATATTTATAAGAACAACACGAGATTTGCGGTAAGTCTTTATATAAAATTTTCTGTACGAATGTATGAACTCAAACTACTCCTAAACGGTTATTTGGATTTTGATAAATCTTTTTGGAGTTTGTTAAGGGAATTGTCTAGAATGTCATGAGTTATAGAAATATAGTAATATTGTAGAAATAAATAGAAAAAATTGAGAAAAAACAAATATCATTGTTTGACATTGAAAATATTTTGACTAATGAGAGCATATAAATTTGTTTACGGATGTATGAATTCAAACTACTCCTAAACAGTCAGTCGGATTTTGATGAATCTTTTTGGACTTTGTTAAGGGATTTGTTTAAAGTGTCGTGAATTATAACAATATAGTAATATTGTAGAAATAAATAAAAAAATGCAAACAACAACATATCATTGTTAGACATTGAAAACATTTTGACGTTGATGTATGAATTCAAACTACTCCCAAACAGTTATTCGGATTTTGATAAATCTTTTTGGAATTTGTTAAGGAATATATGTAGGATGTTGTAAATTATAAAAATATAGTAATATTGTAGAAATAAATAGAAAAAATTACAAAAACAATATATTATTATTTGATCGTGAACTCAAACTCCTCCTAAACGGTTATTCGAATTTTGATTAATCTTTTTGGAGTTTGTTAAGGGAAATTTTGAGGTTGTCATGAATTATAAAACTGTAGTAATACTGTTACTATTGAAAACATTTTGAGCAAATAATGAGAGCATAATCTTATATATTAATTGACTAATGAGAGCATATACATTTGTTTACGGGTGTATAAACTCAAACTACTCCTAAACGGTTATTCGGATTTTGATAAATCTTTTTGATGTTTGTTAAGGAAATTTTTTAAGATGTGATAAATTATAAAAATATATTAAATTTGTAGAAATAGATAGTAAGAATTACAAAAACCAACATATCATTGTTTGACATTGAAAACATTTTGATTAATTAGAGCATAATCTTATATATTTATTGACTAATGAGAGCATATAAATTTGTTTACTTATGTATGAACTCAAACTACTCTAAAACGATTAGTCGGATTTTGATAAATCTTTTTGGAGTTTGTTAAGGGAATTGTTTAGGATGTCATGAGTTATAGAAATATAGTAATATTGTAGAAATAAATAGAAAAGAATACAAAAACAATATATTATTATTTGACTGTGAACTCAAACTCCTCCTAAACGGTTATTCGGATTTCTATAAATCTTTTTGGAATTTGCTAAGGGAAATTTTCAAAATATCATGATTTATAAAACTGTAGTAATTTTGTAGAAATAAATGGAAAATGGGGAAAAAACAATATATTATTATTTAACCGTGAACATAAACTCCTTCTAAACTGTTGATTTTGATAAATCTTTTTCGAATTTGTTAAGGGAATTGCTTAAGCTGTCATGAATTATAAATGTATTGTAATAATGTAGAAATAAATGGAAAAAATTGGACATATCATTGTTTGACATTGAAAACATTTCGACTAATGAGAGCATAATTTTATATATTTATTGACTAATGAGAGCATATAAATTTGTTTACGAATGTATGAACTCCAACTACTCCTAAACGATTGTACGGATTTTGGTGAATCTTTTTGGAGTTTGTTAAAGGAAAGTTTGAGGTTGTCATGAATTATAAAACTGTAGTAATATTGTAGAAATAAATAGAAAAAATACAATATATTATTGTTTGGCATTAAAAACATTTTGACTATTGAGAGCATAATTTTATATATTTATTGACTAACGAGAGCATATAAATTTGTTTACGGATGTATGAACTCAAACTACTCTTAAACGGTTATTCGGATTTTGATGAATCTTTTTGGAATTTGTTAAGGAAATTGTTTAGGATGTCATGAATTATAAAACTATAGTGATTTTTTTGAAATAAATAGAAAAATTGCAAAAAACAACATATCATTGAAAATATTAATTATTTAATTTTGATTAATGAGTCACAATTTAATTAATTAATCATTTAATTCAATATTTTGATTTTGACTAATGAGACACATGTCATCTGCCAGAAATGCCAATTCAAATGAAATTTGATTTTTGGCTAAATTGTATATACATATATATATACACATGTCAATTATACTATATATATATATATATATATATATATATATACAATTATATTATATATACATATGTCTATATATATACATATGTCACTAAATATATATTTGAGTATATTATTCAAAATATGCAAATGCGACTATAGCATTACCGAGAAAGATACGGTACGGTGGAGACTGCGGTGGAGACGCCACGTAGGTTTTAGGTTAGGTGTAGGTTAGGTGTAGGTAGGTATACCTACATCATATCATTTCATTAAATTAGAAACTCGCCAAAGCCAAAGAGAATACATATCGTATGTGTATATATGTATAAATGTGTGTACGCAAAGCCAACATTTCAATAATTTCGTTGCCATGGCAACGCACACGCGTGAGTGTATATATATATATATATATATATATATATATATATATATATGTATATATATGTAAAGTTTATTATAAAAAAGGACTCTACTAACAAAAATATAATTATCGAGCTAGATTATAAAAAGGGCACTCTACCGACAAATAAAATTAATAGGGGTATGAAAAGGAAAAGGAAATCTACTGACGATCAAAAGTCTAGGACAAAAACAGACTGAACTGGCTTGCACAATAAATAGAAATCTCGGACTCCACTGATGATTAAATTAAATAGCAGTATGAAATTAACGAGGACTCTATATAAAAAAACTTACATTATTTTTTTCCCCTTTCCATACTTAGAATTAGTTTGCATGTCAGTAGAGTCCTTTCCAGTATCATAATAGAATCTTTGATGATGCAGTTATCATAACATTCTTCTTTGCTTGGGTCTCTATATGTAAAATACGCCTGATCGAGCGGCAACTATACAGACATTTTTACATACTCACTAACAAGAAACAGACATTATCTAAATTACAAGGTCTAGTTTCACTTTGCTTGTTAGTGGAGTCTACTTTTTTCGTTTATTAGTACAGTTCTTATTTAAATTCTATTTTGTCATATTTAATTTGCTATTTTGTTATATCATTATTTATTATACCGTTTAAACTGCTCATCGATAGAGACTCTTTGTTTATATACTCGTTCGATAGTCTAATTTGCTTATCAGTAGAGTCCCTTTTAGTTTATATTCTAAATTCTTATTTCAATAAAGTCCTTTATTCAAATTTTATGCTCTCATGCAATTTGCTAGGTTGCTGTTTAGTTTGCTTGTCAGTAGAGTTCTTTTATCATATTCTAAATTTATATTTAATTTGCTTGTTAGTAGAGTCTTTTCAATATGTATGTCATATGTATAGAATAACAAAATGATAATGTATGGGTGTAAGACATATAGAAATGAATATTGTAGAGAGCCTATTTAGAGACAATAAATGGGTAATTAAATATTAGAAGTGTGTTAATAGGGACAAACGGAGTTAAAAAAAAGAGTGCGCGTAAGGTTCACACGTGATTGAAGTAAAACTTATTTGCTACTGTATAAGATGGCATTTAAGTAAAAAATAAATACATCATAAAACAATTTTGAATAATGTTTATTACTAATCGGGTAACACACGTGATGCACACATTTATTAGTGTCAACCCAATTATACACATTCATATAATGATGAATTATAAATTATGCATTTATAATAGCATTAAAAATATATGTAGTATTTGAAAACCATAATGTAATTAAAGCCATACTTCAAATATGACATGATCGGTTTGTCATTGTAATTAGCATCTAGGATTTGAACCTTCATTAGAGAAATAAAGTAATTGCCGATTAATAAATTCTATAATATTCGTCTAAAGAAATATTACTTTTGCAACTTTACTCATCAAGTAATCAGTAGAGACCTTTTTTTTCTAATAATTGTGTTTGAAGAACTTCATGTAATTAAAATTAACATACATACATTGACTGATGGTATTTTTTTTTACTTTTTTGCTGGCGATATAATCTCATTTTTCGGACAGCTCTAATATCTGTCTTGCCTTAAAACTATCTTCCATTTTAATAACTTCAAAGTAGAATTATATAGAAATAATTTCTAACCAATAAACTTACGTATAGTACACGGCACAAATGTTTAGTTTGTTTTATTGTTTTCAAGGAACAGGGTAAAATATTCTTCTGATTCAAGCATTTTTTTCATTAAATCAAGATTTGTACTACGATGTAACTTCAAAATGTTCATTTATTAATGTCGATTTCCTTGTTGATATAAGTACGCCTACAACGTTGATGCCGGTACGCATACAACGACAGATCTCTATTCACACGACACGACGGCTAATCACAATCGACCCGTATAGAAATGATATCATCGAGAGCGAATGACGAATCATTCGCACTCGACTCGACCGTAACGCACTTTCGTTGCATTTGTACGTATTTACACCTTAGTCGCGTCTGAAGAAGTTTTACTTCAAAAAATGTACTAAAGTACTTCTACTGTATTTATATTTTTGAAGACCACATGATTTGAGAAAAATGAAACATTTCCGTAAATTTAGTACGAAAAAACATTTGCTTTAATTTTCGCAAGTCTAGTGCCCGTCTTGTCCAATTACGGTACGGGAAGTTCCTGCAATTTGCATTAAGGCACAATACCATGCAGTACTAGTTTTAACTAGAAGAAGAAGAACTCTACTGACGAACAATTTGAATAATTACTAACAAGAAAATAGTCGAATGTTCTTTAACTTTCCGCAAACAAGTGTCTTTTACAAAGTGTCTCCTGTCCTGCGTATGGGTGTGCGTGCGTTACTTACACGCGTTACGTATATATTACATGTACGTTACGTACGTGTTGCGTCGTCTAACTCTAGTGTGTGTATACATTACATTAAGAACCGAACAGAACACGTCGGTGTAGTCCTTTGCTTTGCTTTTGCTCTACTGTGGCCGTAGAGCCGTCGGAGCAGCAGCCGACACAAGCCGACACAAGTCGATCGATAGCACTGTATAAGTGTATACTGTATTATTATTTTGAGGCGAAAGCGCCACGGGCGAACCTCTCTAACTAGAGCATTGAAGAACTAGGGCATAAGAAAAGAGTGGGCCACTTGTGAAAGGTATTTGGATTTTGCTAAATGTGGAATGTGCACTGAGGGTAGAAAGTAGCGGATTCATATAATAAGGTATTAGCTAGGACAAGGTATAAACTAGTGGTGCATGGCATCGTACATTAAGGCAAATTGCTGGAACTTCCCGTACCGTAATGAAATATTCTATACATATTAAATGTTTTCAAATATATTATCAAAACAAATATTTTAACTTTTATTATTTTTGCTATCTTGTTTGTTATATCTGAGCATTGAGCAAATCAAATGTAAATCATAAATCAATTTCAAAAAAAATAGTTGAAAGAGGTGAAAATGCCGCCAAGTTAAGCACAGCATAAGTGAAAATATCGCACAAAATCATTTGCAAATGCGTTTAGACTGTGACTGCACGGGAGCACTTTTTCAATTTTGTGTAAATTAGGTCTAAAACTATTTTTTTGAAATTGAATTCGAAATGAAATGACGATTGTTAATGTTTCAGGAGATAAATTGATTTATAATTTACATGTGATTTGTAAATTTGAAAGTTACAGTATTTGTAATAATATATTTGAAAACGTTTAAAATTTCTCGAATATTTCATTACGGTACGGGAAGTTCCAGCAATTTGCCTTAAGGCACGATGCCATGCGCCTCACTAGTTAATTTACTCATTAGATTAGCTTTTTTATGTCTTTAAAGTTACTTTATTCGCCAAAATGAAGTAAGCGGCATGATAAATAAAAATGATTGATGGGGTTTTTTCTCCGAATAATTGTAATCTGTCAGTTATATATTTACGAATGAATTTATAAAATTCAATACAAAAATGAAAGTAATTTTATTATAAGTTTAAAATCTTTTACAATTTAAAAAAGTTTTTTTCTAACCTTTTGAGAATTTTGAAATTTTTTTTTAAAACCATTTTTTGCACATCGCCTACACAAGCAAAAGGTTTTTTGTATTAATCTGATCGGACGATCCATCCTCTCAAAAAGCTTTTTTACTGCATAACCATTTTTACACACTTTGCGCTCCATACCTCCGAAACGGAAAAAAATGCCTTTTGCAAAAATGTCTCGCGATTGAGTACGAACCAAATTATTTATCAATTTTATAAATCGTTTATTCCATACTGTCAAAAATGTCGAGAACATTCATTTGAACCATACACGTAATTTTAGAATTAAAAACTTGGTACGGAACCCAAAAAAATGACACAAAATGTGTACACAATATTAAAATTTCTTTAAATTATTTGATAATTTGATATGCATGTTTCTAATAAACATTTTTGACCGCCAAATGGCATTTTTTTAGCTTGTTTTTATTGAGAGTCCATAACCGGCGGACCTGCCTTTTCAAATATTTAATCAGTTCTTTATTCAGTCAATACAAATAAAATATTTTTTGAATTATTAAAATCGGACGCTCCGTTCTCTTTTGCTCCGTCTCTTCGGAACGGCTAGACCTGCCTCCGCCAAAAACTAATCAGCACGTCTCCTTATCAATATGAATCGAATGTTTTTTGAATTATTCAAATCGGTTGATCGGTGTTCCCGAAATCGTCGACGAAAATTTGTATCCGCACATACACACACACGCACATACACACACACATACATCCATTTTTTCTAAGGTATGCCAAAATATTCAGAAACCTCTGAAACGTAAAGATATATAAAAATTTTCAATTTCGATTTTTTTGCGATTACTATAACTTACCCTACGGGAAGTTAATAACTTGTTAGAATATACAAATTGGACACTACTAACAAGCAAATTGAATTAAGAACGTAGAAATAAAAAAAACACACTATTGATGAAAGAATTATTTAGAAACTTTGGTAATTAAGAGGATTCTACTGACAAGCAAATCTAAAAACAACTCACAATATACAAAAGGACTCTACTAACGAGCAAATTTAATAATAACGACCTAGAATATACAAAAAAGACTCTACTAATGAGAAACCTAAAATATCGACATAAAAAATTCAAAAAGAACTCAACTGACGAGCAAATTTAATTGCAACCTAAAATAAACAAAAAGGACTCTACTGACGAGCAAACCAGAATAAAAGAGAACAAATGACTCTACTGACGAGCTAACAATATTTGATATAATGAACAAAAGGAATTCCACTAACAAGCATATTGAAAAAGGAGTCGAGAAGACACAAAAGAACTCTACTGATGAGCAAATCAATTATCAACTGAGATGATACAAATGAGTTTATTAACAATAATAAGCGAGAAAAATGAACTCTACTGACGAACAAGAAAAAGGACTCTATTGACGAGCAAGCTAAAAAAAAAGGAGAAAAGGACTTTACTGACGAGCTAACTAGAAAAAAAGGAACAAAAGACTAGCAAAGTAAAACAAGATTTTTAAAATGGAACTCTACTGACGAGTAAACTAGAAAAACACAAAACAAAGAACTCTACTGACCAGCAAACTACAATAAGGGAAAAAAGTAAATTTATTAACAAATTGAGAAACAAATAACAGGACTCTACTAACGAGCAAACTTTTGAACAGCTCAAGGTAGTTATTATCAGCTTTTTTATAGAGTTGATATGTCTGATCCGTACTGAGTACATATTTTTCCGCTTGATTTTTCAGCAAATCAAAACTAAGTTTGATCGTCAGTATTGTTACTTTTCTAGAACCCATGTCTCTGATCCATACAGAGACAACAAAAAATTCATTTTCCCAGAGTCCATACCTCTCATTCGCAACGAACAAAAATCCTCACCAACTTCATCATTTTCCCGTATATATATTTAAAAATCAAATCCGCGCCCCATTTATCTCGCAAAAACATTTTTACACGTACACGTAAAGCACAAAAAAGAAATGCTTCCCCATCGCAGAATCCCAAATGGGGCGTCCTACCCCTCAACGTTTACCTTAACCGAGACGCCGCCGGATGGGGGGCGCCCGGGGTTGGGAAACATCCCCCGCCCGAATTTCTTACATCATTCCTCCATCCCCCAATGTGGGGCAACATTTCGGGACATGTATTTGCAAATGTGGGGGCGGCGGGTTGGGCGCCCGCGTCCGGGAGGGGCGACCCCGGGGGTGGGCGCCGAAGCAACAAGAGATATTAATGTAGGGGATGGTTGGAGGGTTTTTGGAGGGTTTTGGAGGGTTTGGGGTTTTTTGGAGGATTGGAGAAATATGGGTGTGGTACGTAGACTGTTGGCGCGTTGCCTCTGCGGGTGTAATGATGCGGAAAAAGGAATTAATGTGTTTTCAATAGAGATTTCTGAAACGGTTTATGTTATGGAATTTTTCTTCTTCAATGATGTTTGGGGAAATGATAAATTGAAACATTTGGAACATTGCTCAATACAGATTAGAGATATGAACTGAGAGAAAAAGAACACTACTGAGTAAAAATACTCCTAATTATTTATTATAGTTATATTCATACTTTAATTGTTTGTCGTAGTGTCTCCTATAGCATTTTTAATATACTTTGCTCCTCAGTAGTCCTTTTTTATTTTCTAAGCTGGTAATAAAATTTGCTTGTCAGTAGAGTTCCTTTCTCACATTTTCGATTTTTTAATTGCTCGATAGTAGAGTCCCTATTTTAATTTTTAGATTGTTGAATAATTTGTTTGTCAGTAGAGGCTCTTTTTTAATTTCTAGATTATTTAGTAATTTGCTAGTCAGTAGAGTTCTTTTGTATTCGTTGTATTGAATAAATTTGCTCGTTAATAGAGTCATTTTGTATTTTTTCTATGTCGTTCTTGAATTTGCTCGTCAGTAGAGTCCTTTTGTATAGTCTAGTCTAGATCGTTAATAATTTGCTCGACAATATAATCCTTTCTCGATATTGATTTGCTCGTCAGTAGAGTCCTTTTTTGTATTTTCTGGACCATTTAATAATTTGCGCGTCAGTAGTGTCTCTTTTTTATTTTCTATATTAATAATAAATTTGTTTGACAGTAGAGTTTCTTTTTTATTTTCTAGATTAATATTAAATTTACTCGTCAGTAGAGTTTCTTTCTCTTATTCTCGATTTTTTAATAATTTTCTCGACAGTAGAGTCCTTTTGCATCTTCTAGATTTTTTAATCATTCGCTTGATAGTAGTAGAGTCCTTTTTTTCATTTTCCAGATTAAAATTAAATTTGCTCGACAGTAGAGTCCTTTTTGTGTTTTAGGTCGTTGTTAAATATGCTCGTCAGTAAAGTCCTTTTTTAATTTCTATTTTATTAAATAATTTGCTCGTCAGAGAGTCTCTTTTTTAATTTCTATAGTGTTAATAATTTGCTTGTCACTAGAGTCGTTAACTTTTTGGTCGCTTTTCAATAGAGTCCTTTTTAATCTTTTAGGTCTTATGTTATCTTTTGAGCTATTTATTAATTTGCTCGTAAGTAGAGTCCTTTTTTAATTTTCTAGATTATTTAATAATTTGTTCGTTAGTAGAGTCCCTTTTCGATATTGAATTTGCTCTTAGTCTTATTCTTGTTTTTTTGTCTAGATTAAGTTTGCTTGTCAGTAGAGTTCTTTTTCCTATTATTGATGTAATTTCATTTTTCTATTTGTCAAATTTGCCCGTCAGTACAGTCCTTTTCTATTGATATGAAATTGATAGTTTGGTCGTCAGTAGAGTTTCTAATTAAAATTTGCTTGTCAGTAGAGTCCCTTTATTATTTAATATAATATTAACAGTTTGCTCGTCAGTAGAGTCTTTTTTCTAATTAATATATAATTTAAAGTTTACTTGTCAGTAGTTTTTTTCATTCATTACTATTTTCAGTTTGTTTGTCAGTAGAATTCTTTATCTATTTGATATAATATTTACAATTTGCTCATCAGTAGAGTTCTTTTTTATTATTATAATAACAGCTTCCTAGATAGTAGAGTCTTGTTTTTAAATGATTTGATTAAATTTGCTTGTCAGTCCTTTTTATTAATATAATAACATTATTGCTCTTAACAGTATATCGTCAGTAGTTTTTTTTTTTTTTTTATTATGATATTTACAATTTGCTCGTAAGTAGAGTCCTTTTTGTTCAAGTATGTTTGCTCGTCAGTAGAGTTCTTTTTCTAATAATATTATTTTTATAGTTTGCTGATCAGTAGACTCCCTTTCTTTTAATATAATATATCAATAATATTTTTCATTTGTTTGTCAGTAGAGTCCGTTTTCTGTTGTCATATTTACGGTTTGCTCGTCAGTAGAGTCCCTTTTCTATTTAATATAAAATTTTAAGTTTGTTTGTCACTAGAGTTCTTTTTCAATAATATAATAACAGTTTGCTCTTGATGTCGTCAGTAGAGTCCTTTTCTATTAAATATGATATTTACAATTTGCTCATCAGTAGAGTCCCTTTTGCTCAACTCTGTTTGCTCGTCAACAGAGTTTCTTTCCTATACATATAATTCCTACATTTTTCTTGTCAGTAGAGTCTTTTTTATATCCAACACAAAATTTACAGTTTGCTCGTCAGTAGAGTCTTTTTTCTATTGATACAATATTTCTTCTTCTCTATATAAAATTCATCAAATCCGGTACACCGCTTATATTAATAACCTACATACTTCTTTATTGTAAACACAACTCATCCTTCTATACCCTCCCCCCACTGGAACAATTGATTTAAGGCGAAACAGACAAAGTTTCGCCTCATAAACTCCTCGTACGAGAGATAATCTTAATTTACACACGTTGATAATGAGTCTTAAGGGAGACTTTAAGACTTTGTGAGACTTTATTATTAACATCCTTTAGCTTGTACTAATAAATTATACACATGTATATACATACATACTGATCCCTGGTTGTTTTTATTTCATAACTCCCAAAATCATTTAGTATATTTTGAAATGAACTCTACGAATTTAAATAGTATTAAATTATTAATAAATTTGTTAAAATAAGTTTTACCTGATTTGATATTTTGAAATATGTTGCTCGTCTCTAGAGTACGTTTTTTGCCTCTTTTTACTTCCCGAAGGAGAAGTTTTATGTTTTCATCAAAAAATCCGATTCGCTAATTTTATGTTTTCTCGACGTTTCAAGCCATTCTGAATCGAATGAGACCAAATTTG
>NW_020538040.1:3214626-3246165 GCF_003426905.1 Ctenocephalides felis | reverse complement strand
CTGAGGGTAGAAAGTAGCGGATTCATATAATAAGGTATTAGCTAGGACAAGGTATAAACTAGTGGTGCATGGCATCGTACATTAAGGCAAATTGCTGGAACTTCCGTACCGTAATGAAATATTCTATACATATTAAATTTTCAAATATATTATCAAAACAAATATTTTAACTTTTATTATTTTTCTATCTTGTTGTTATATCTGAGCATTGAGCAAATCAAATGTAAATCATAAATCAATTTCAAAAAAAATAGTTGAAAGAGGTGAAAATGCCGCCAAGTTAAGCACAGCATAGTGAAAATATCGCACAAAACATTTGCAAATGCGTTTTAGACTGTGACTGCACGGGAGCACTTTTTCAATTTTGTGTAAATTAGGTCTAAAACTATTTTTTTGAAATTGAATTCGAAATGAAATGACGATTGTTAATGTTTTCAGGAGATAAATTGATTTATAATTTACATGTGATTTTGTAAATTTGAAAGTTACAGTATTTGTAATAATATATTTGAAAACGTTTAAAATTTCTCGAATATTTCATTACGGTACGGGAAGTTCCAGCAATTGCCTTAAGGCACGATGCCATGCGCCTCACTAGTTTAATTTACTCATTAGATAGCTTTTTTTATGTCTTTAAAGTTACTTTATTCGCCAAAATGAGTAAGCGGCATGATAATAAAAATGATTGATGGGGTTTTTTCTCCGAATAATTGTAATCTGTCAGTTATATATTTACGAAATGAATTTATAAAATTCAATACAAAATGAAAGTATTTTAATTAAAGTTTAAAATCTTTTACAATTTAAAAAAGTTTTTTTCTAACCTTTTGAGAATTTTTGAAATTTTTTTTTTAAACCATTTTTGCACATCGCCTACACAAGCAAAAGGTTTTTTGTATTAATCTGATCGGACGATCCATCCTCTCAAAAAGCTTTTTTACTGCATAACCATTTTTACACACTTTGCGCTCCATACCTCCGAAACGGAAAAAAATGCCTTTTGCAAAAATGTCTCGCGATTGAGTACGAACCAATTATTTATCAATTTTATAAATCGTTTATTCCATACTGTCAAAAATGTCGAGAACATTCATTTGAACCATACACGTAATTTTAGAATTAAAAACTTGGTACGGAACCCAAAAAAATGACACAAAATGTGTACACAATATTAAAATTTTCTTTAAATTATTTGATAATTTGATATGCATGTTTCTAATAAACATTTTGACCGCCAAATGGCATTTTTTTAGCTTGTTTTTTTGAGAGTCCATAACCGGCGGACCTGCCTTTTCAAATATTTAATCAGTTCTTTTTATTCAGTCAATACAATAAAATATTTTTTGAATTATTAAAATCGGACGCTCCGTTCTCTTTTGGCTCCGTCTCTTCGGAACGGCTAGACCTGCTCCGCCAAAACTAATCAGCACGTCTCCTTATCAATATGAATCGAATGTTTTTTTGAATTATTTCAAATCGGTTGATCGTGTTCCCGAAATCGTCGACGAAAATTTGTATCCGCACATACACACACACGCACATACACACACACATACATCCATTTTTTCTAAGGTATGCCAAAATATTCAGAAACCTTTGAAACTTCGAGAAATGCAAAATTTTCATTTTCGATTTTTTTGCGATTACTATACTTACCCTACAGGAAGTTAATGAAAGGACAAGAAGGATAAGAAAAGAACCTTACTGACGACCAAATAAAAATATAGACATGATACGAAAAAATACTACTGACTAGCAATTTAACAAAGAACTCAAACGAAGAAAAAAGACTGTACTGACTCGCAAATACACTCACAACATAATAAGATAATGACAATTTAATTAGTAAATAACTTGTTAGAATATACAAATTGGACACTACTAACAAGCAAATTGAATTAAGAACGTAGAAATAAAAAAAACACACTATTGATGAAAGAATTATTTAGAAACTTTGGTAATTAAGAGGATTCTACTGACAAGCAAATCTAAAAACAACTCACAATATACAAAAGGACTCTACTAACGAGCAAATTTAATAATAACGACCTAGAATATACAAAAAAGACTCTACTAATGAGAAACCTAAAATATCGACATAAAAAATTCAAAAAGAACTCAACTGACGAGCAAATTTAATTGCAACCTAAATAAACAAAAAGGACTCTACTGACGAGCAAACCAGAATAAAAGAGAACAAATGACTCTACTGACGAGCTAACAATATTTGATATAATGAACAAAAGGAATTCCACTAACAAGCATATTGAAAAAGGAGTCGAGAAGACACAAAAGAACTCTACTGATGAGCAAATCAATTATCAACTGAGATGATACAAATGAGTTTATTAACAATAATAAGCGAGAAAAATGAACTCTACTGACGAACAAGAAAAAGGACTCTATTGACGAGCAAGCTAAAAAAAAGGAGAAAAGGACTTTACTGACGAGCTAACTAGAAAAAAGGAACAAAAGACTAGCAAAGTAAAACAAGATTTTTAAAATGGAACTCTACTGACGAGTAAACTAGAAAAACACAAAACAAAGAACTCTACTGACCAGCAAACTACAATAAGGGAAAAAAGTAAATTTATTAACAAATTGAGAAACAAATAACAGGACTCTACTAACGAGCAAACTTTTGAACAGCTCAAGGTAGTTATTATCAGCTTTTTTATAGAGTTGATATGTCTGATCCGTACTGAGTACATATTTTTCCGCTTGATTTTTCAGCAAATCAAAACTAAGTTTGATCGTCAGTATTGTTACTTTTCTAGAACCCATGTCTCTGATCCATACAGAGACAACAAAAAATTCATTTTCCCAGAGTCCATACCTCTCATTCGCAACGAACAAAAATCCTCACCAACTTCATCATTTTCCCGTATATATATTTAAAAATCAAATCCGCGCCCCATTTATCTCGCAAAAACATTTTTACACGTACACGTAAAGCACAAAAAAGAAATGCTTCCCCATCGCAGAATCCCAAATGGGGCGTCCTACCCCTCAACGTTTACCTTAACCGAGACGACGCCGGATGGGGGGCGCCCGGAGTGGGAAACATCCCCCGACCGAATTTCTTACATCATTCCTCCATCCCCCGATGTGGGGCAACATTTCGGGACATGTATTTGCAAATGTGGGGGCGGCGGGTTGGGCGCCCGCGTCCGGGAGAGGCGACCCCGGGGGTGGGCGCCGAAGCAACAAGAGATATTAATGTAGGGGATGGTTGGAGGGTTTTTGGAGGGTTTGAGGGATATGGGCGTGGTACGTAGACTGTTGGCGCGTTGCCTCTGAGGGTGTAATGATGCGGAAAAAGGAATTAATGTGTTTTCAATAGAGATTTCTGAAACGGTATGTTATGGAATTTTTTCTTCTTAAATGATGTTTGGGGAAATGATAAATTGCAACATTTGGAGTATTGCTCGATACTGAGTAGAGATATGAACTCTGAGAAAAAGAACACTACTGAGTAAAATACTCCTAATTTATTTATTATAGTTATATTCATACTTAATTTGTTTGTCCGTAGTGTCCTATAGCATTTTTAATATTAGTTTGCTCCTCAGTAGTCCTTTTTTATTTTCTAAGCTGGTAATAAATTTGCTTGTCAGTAGAGTTCCTTTCTCACATTTTCGATTTTTTAATTGCTCGATAGTAGAGTCCCTATTTTAATTTTTAGATTGTTGAATAATTTGTTTGTCAGTAGAGTCTCTTTTTTAATTTCTAGATTATTTAGTAATTTGCTAGTCAGTAGAGTTCTTTTTGTATTCGTTGTATTGAATAAATTTGCTCGTTAATAGAGTCCTTTTTGTATTTTCTATGTCGTTCTTGAATTTGCTCGTCAGTAGAGTCCTTTTTGTATAGTCTAGTCTAGATCGTTAATAAATTTGCTCGACAATATAATCCTTTCTCGATATTGAATTTGCTCGTCAGTAGAGTCCTTTTTGTATTTTCTGGACCATTTAATAATTTGCGCGTCAGTAGTGTCTCTTTTTTATTTTCTATATTAATAATAAATTTGTTTGACAGTAGAGTTTCTTTTTTATTTTCTAGATTAATATTAAATTTACTCGTCAGTAGAGTTTCTTTCTCTTATTCTCGATTTTTTAATAATTTTCTCGACAGTAGAGTCCTTTTTGCATCTTCTAGATTTTTTAATCATTCGCTTGATAGTAGAGTCCTTTTTTTATTTTCCAGATTAAAATTAAATTTGCTCGACAGTAGAGTCCTTTTTGTGTTTTCTAGGTCGTTGTTAAAATATGCTCGTCAGTAAAGTCTTTTTTTAATTTCTATTTTATTAAATAATTTGCTCGTCAGTAGAGTCTCTTTTTTAATTTCTATATTGTTTAATAATTTGCTTGTCACTAGAGTCGTTTAACTTTTTGGTCGCTTTTCAATAGAGTCCTTTTTGAATCTTTTAGGTCTTATGTTATCTTTTGAGCTATTTATTAATTTGCTCGTAAGTAGAGTCCTTTTTTAATTTTCTAGATTATTTAATAATTTGTTCGTTAGTAGAGTCCCTTTTCGATATTGAATTTGCTCTTAGTCTTATTCTTGTTTTTTTGTCTAGATTAAGTTTGCTTGTCAGTAGAGTTCTTTTTCCTATTATTGATGTAATTTCATTTTTCTATTTGTCAAATTTGCCCGTCAGTACAGTCCTTTTCTATTGATATGAAATTGATAGTTTGGTCGTCAGTAGAGTTTCTAATTAAAATTTGCTTGTCAGTAGAGTCCCTTTATTATTTAATATAATATTAACAGTTTGCTCGTCAGTAGAGTCTTTTTTCTAATTAATATATAATTTAAAGTTTACTTGTCAGTAGTTTTTTTCATTCATTACTATTTTCAGTTTGTTTGTCAGTAGAATTCTTTATCTATTTGATATAATATTTACAATTTGCTCATCAGTAGAGTTCTTTTTTATTATTATAATAACAGCTTCCTAGATAGTAGAGTCTTGTTTTAAATGATTTGATTAAAATTTGCTTGTCAGTCCTTTTTTATTAATATATAATAACATTATTGCTCTTAACAGTATATCGTCAGTAGTTTTTTTTTTATTTATTATGATATTTACAATTTGCTCGTAAGTAGAGTCCTTTTTGTTCAAGTATGTTTGCTCGTCAGTAGAGTTCTTTTTCTAATAATATTATTTTTATAGTTTGCTGATCAGTAGACTCCCTTTCTTTTAATATAATATATCAATAATATTTTCAATTTGTTTGTCAGTAGAGTCCGTTTTCTGTTTGTCATATTTACGGTTTGCTCGTCAGTAGAGTCCCTTTTCTATTTAATATAAAATTTAAAGTTTGTTTGTCACTAGAGTTCTTTTTCAATAATATAATAACAGTTTGCTCTTGATGTCGTCAGTAGAGTCCTTTTTCTATTAAATATGATATTTACAATTTGCTCATCAGTAGAGTCCCTTTTGCTCAACTCTGTTTGCTCGTCAACAGAGTTTCTTTCCTATACATATAATTCCTACATTTTTCTTGTCAGTAGAGTCTTTTTTATATCCAACACAAAATGTACAGTTTGCTCGTCAGTAGAGTCTTTTTTCTATTGATACAATATTTCTTCTTCTCTATATAAAATTCATCAAATCCGGTACACCCGCTATATTAATAAACCTACATACTTCGTTTATTGGATAAACACAACTCATCCTTCTATAACCTCCCCCCACTGTAACAATTGATTTAAGGCGAAACAAGACAAAAGTTTCGCCTCATAAACTCCTCGTACGAGAGATAATCTTAATTTACACACGTTGATAATGAGTCTTAAGGGAGACTTTAAGACTTTGAGACTTTATTATTAACATCCGTTAGCTTGTACTAATAAATTATACACATGTATATACATACATACTGATCCCTGGGTTGTTTTTATTTTCATAACTCCCAAAATCATTTAGTATATTTTGAAATGAACTCTACGAATTTAAATAGTATTAAATTATTAATAAATTTTGTTAAAATAAGTTTTACCTGATTTGATATTTTGAAATATGTTGCTCGTCTCTAGAGTACGTTTTTTGCCTCTTTTTTAACTTCCCGAAGGAGAAGTTTATGTTTTCATCAAAAAATCCGATTCGCTAATTTTATGTTTTCTCGACGTTTCAAGCCATTCTGAATCGAATGAGACCAAATTTGGAAAAAGTATGTGTGTGTGTGTGTGTGTGTGTGTATGTGTGTGTGTGCGTGTGCACCAACAGATTTTTTGCCGTAAATCGACGTTTTCTCGAAAACGGCTGGGTCGATTTCAAAAATTTAAAAGCCATTCGATGTATCTCGACGAGAACTATTGTTTGTCAGTTTTGTGCGACGATCGGCCAAGCCGTTTCTTTATAAATGGCAGAAAAGTGAAAAATTTTTCGTCCACGTTTTAGCCCGCAATTCTGAATCGATTTTGAAAATTCAAAAACCGTTCGAAAGATATTGGTTGGGAATCGTGCTGATTAGTTTTTGGTAGAGATCGGCCGGGCCGTTTTCTTGTAATAAAGTTTTCAAAAAAAAAATTGGCGATTTTTATGATTATTTTTTTGGCGATAGATACCATAGTCTTCTAGATCATACTAAAATATTACGGCCCTACGACAACTGGTTCAGCTTTGAAAATTCGTCAAAGTTTGCAAAAATCAGTATGATCTTTTTGGCATTTGTCAAAATTAGACTTTTGATCGACGTTTTCTCAAAAACGCCTGAACCGATTTTAGAAATTTAATAGCCATTTGATGTATTTCGGTGAGGACTATCGTTTGTCAGTTTTGTGCAACGATCTGCCAAGCCGTTTCTTTGTAATTTGAAAAAAACTTTTCGTCCACATTTAAGCTCATCCTACCGAACGATTTTAAAAAATCAAAAACTGTTCGAAAGATATCATTTGGGAATGATGCTGATTAATTTTAGGTGAAAATCTACCGAGCCGTTTTCTTGTAATTAACTGTTAAAAAAAATTTAAGCCGTTTTTCATGGAATTTTTTTTTGGCGATATACATCATGGTCTTATAGAACTTACTGAAATATTACGGCCTTACGACAAGTAGTTTAATTTTAAAAATTCGTCAAACTTTGCTAAAATTATTATCGTTTTTTTTTAAAGTAGGATTGATGAAGTATATTATTTACACATTTTTTTGATCAAGTCGATTATTTACACATATCGGGAAGTTCATGTAATTTGCCTCAAGGCTAAATACCAAACCAACTAGTTAAGTTTGCTTGTCAGTAGAGTCCTTTTTGTCGTATTATTAAATTTTGCTCGGCAGTGCAATCTTTTTTTCGTAATACAACGTTTTGCTCGCCAGTAGAGTCCCTTTTGCTCATCAGTAGAGTCCTTCTTTATATTACAATATTACGCTCGTCATTAGAGTCCTTTTTGTCGTATTATTAGATTTTGCTCATCTTATTAATACACTTTGCTCGTCAGTATAATCCATTTTTCGCATTACTGCATTTTGCTCGTCAGTAGAGTCCTTTTATCGCATTATTACGCTTTGCTTGTCAGTAGAGTCCCTTTTCTGTGTTTTAGCATTTTGATCATCAGTAGAGTTCTATCCTCTTATCATTACGTTTTGCTCGTCAGTAGAGTCCTTTTGTCGTATTACAACCTTTTGATTGTCAGTAGAGTCCTTTTTGTTGTACTAATGCACTTTGCTCATCAGCAGAGTTTTTTCTCAATATCACATTTTCCTCGTTTGTAGAGTTTTTTTGACGAATTGTTACAGTTTGATCGTCAGTCGAGTCCTTGTTTTTTTATAATTTTAGATTGCTTTTCAGTTGGGTTCTATTGTCTCCTTTGATTTATTTTGCTTGTCAGTAAAGTTCCTTTTGTTAAACTTTCTAGTTTGCTCGTAAGTAGAGTCCCTTTTTTTCTTCCAACTGAATTTAGCTTGTCAGTAGAGTTACTTTTTGTCATCTTTTATATTGCTTGTTAGAAAAGTCCCATTTTCGTTGTCACTACAGTCTATTTCAATTAGCTCGTCAGTAAAGTCTTTCTGTTGATTATTACAAAATTTAGTTTGCTCGTCAGTAGAGTCTCTTTTTCATCTTCAAAGTCTATATTTATATTTGCACATCAGTAGAGTCCCTTTTTATTTTTCAGATCAAAATTAAGTTTGTTCGTCTGTAGAGTCCCTTTGATCTAAGTTTTTAGTTCGCTCGTCAGTAGAATCCATTTTTTATATTTTAATTTGCATTTTAAATTTGCTGGTTAGGAGAATCCCTTTATCCTATAATAAATATTTAGTAAAATTCTATAAAGTACTTTCTATAGGCTTATAATATTTTACTGAATTTACTTCTTAATTAAAATTCGTCAAATTTTCAAAAAATTAAATTTGAAGTTTGCTCGTCAGTAGAGTCCTTTTTTAAATTTTCATCTCGATATTCAATTTACTTGTCAGTAGAGTCCCTTTTTATATTTTATTTGTTTAAACTATATATTTATTATGCACATTTTTTTGTTTATTCTAGATCAAAATTACGTTTGCTCGTCAGTAGAGTTGAACAAAAGTTGTTTCTTTTTACTCATTACATTTTGCTCGTCAGTAGAGTTCCTATTTTCTTCTCTATATGTTTACTCGTCAGTAAAGTAGATTTTCTAATTTGTTCGTCAGTAGAGTTCCTTTTATTCCTCAAATCTAAATTTTGTCAATAGAGCTTCTTTTGCTCAACATTTTGAAATTTAGTTTACTCGTCAGTAGAGTTTCTTTTTACAATTGCATTTTGCTTTTTCTTTTAAAAGTTACAAGAGATATAAAATTAAAGATGGACCAATAAGTTGCTAAAAATTTTATTACTTAAATATAGGCATGTGGGGTATCAAATAAAAGGTCTCGACGAGCACTATTCAAATATGTTATTTATAGTCTTTGTCAGTAGAGTCCTTTTCTGTTAATCTTTAGTTTGCTCGTTAGTAGAGATTCCAAGTTATCTTATTTATGCTTACTCGTCAATGAAGTACATTTTGTAGTCTTATCATTTAAGTTTGCACGTCAGTAGAGTCTTTTTTCATTTCTATTACATTAGTCGTCAGTAGAGTTCTTTCTCCAGAACACAAAACACTTAATCAGTACATTTTTTGACGAAAATGTAAATATCTCCCGAACCAAAACCACCAGCTCCAAAATTCTTTCAGAACTAAAAACTACACTAAACAACCAACAATATATTCCTTTACCACAACAACCTCCAACCACCATATCCATGTCTAAACCGCCCTTTAAACCGCCTCCATCTCGCGTTACCTTGTTAAAACCTTTCCTATCCAATTAAGACAAAGTCTAAAGATTGTATCAAGATGACCGTTCTTTCTTGCTAATTACATTAAAAGAATAAAGAATAAAGAATAAAAAAGTTAATAAAAGCTCTCTCGTCCTCCACAAACCTCCAATGTCCTCCAAGAAAAACAAATAGCCGAGAAAAAGTTTCTAAAGAAAAAGACTAACTGTGTGGGCGTGGTGGAGTAGTCCGGTGCAACTGGAGCGGAGATAGATTAAAAGTTGGAAAATTACATATAAATATTTACAGAATTTCTTAGTTTTTGCTAATTTTGCTTCTAGTTTGACTGTGTTAAATTTCTGATACATATTTGAGAAGTAGTCCAGTGAAATGGGAGTGGAGATTTGTCGAAAGTTGGAAAACTACATACAAATATTAAAAGAGTTTCTTAGTTTTTGCTAATTTTACTTCTTGTTTGACTGTGTTAAATTTCTGATATATATTTGAGAAGTAGATAGAAATTAAAAAAGAACTCTACTGAAAAGTAAATTGAATAGAAACTTAGACAATTAAAAAAAACTCTACTGACAAGCAAATAATTTTTTTTAAAAAGAAACACTACTAAAGTGCAAACTCAAAGCTGTATAAAAAAGAACTCTACTGACGAGTGAACTGTAAATATAATATTATTAGAAAAATAAACTCTACTGACGAGCCAATTAAAGAATTCAATAAGAGGGAAAAGGGACTCTACTGACGAGCAAACTAAAATTATGAGAAATAAAAACTCTACTGACGAGTAAACTAAGAGTTTAACAAAAGTGACTCTACAGACGAGCAAAGTTTTAGTAAAAGAGAAAAAAGACTCTACTGACTCTACTGACGAGAGTTGAACAAAGGGACTCTACTGACGAGCAAACTAAAATTAGAGAGAAAGAACTCTACTGACGTGGAAAATTCAATAAGGGAGAGAAGAGACTCTACTGGCGAGCAAATAAGTTGACCAAAAAAAAATAAAATCAATATAAGACAAAGGGACTCTACTGACGAGTTAACAACAATTAGGAGAAAAAAACTCTACTGACGAGCAAACGGAGAGTTAACTAAAAAAGAAAAAAATCGATTTAAGATAAAAAGGACTCTACTGATGAGCAAACCGAGAGTTCAACAAAAAGGACTCTACTGACGAGTAAACTAAGAGTTCAATAAAAGTGACTCTACTGACGGGTAATCTAAAATTAGAGTGAAAAGGGATCCTACTGACGAGCAAACGGAGAATTGACCAAAAAAGAAAAAAATCAATTTAAGACAAAAGGGACTCTACTGACGAGCAAACTAAAATTAGAGAAAAAGAACTCTACTTACGTATAAAATTCAATGAGGAAGAGAAGAGACTCTACTGACGAGCAAACAAGTTGATCAAAAAAGAAAAAACAAATTTGGGACAAAAGGGACTCTACTGACGTCCAAACTAAAATTAGAGAGAAAGAATTTTACTGACGTGCAATTTTTTTTAAAGAACAAAAAAGACTCTACTGACCAGCAAATAATAATTTAGGACAAAAGGGACTCTACTGACAAAATTGACACTACTGACAAATGGGACACTACTGAATTTTGTTGGTCAGTAGAGTCCTTTTGTTCAACTCTTAGTATGCTAGTCAGTAGAGTTTCTTTACTTTCTTATTGATTTTTGCTCGTCAATAGAGTAACATTTGATAACTCTTACTTTTCTCGTCTTTTTTCTTAGTCAGTAGAGTCCCTTTTGACCTAAATTGATTTTTTCTCTTTTCTTCAACTTGTTTGCTCGTCAGTAGAGTCTCTTTTCTAATTTATTGAAATTTGTACATCAGTAGAGTTCTTCTTTCAAATTTTCTTTTTGTTGTGATAATAAAGTAGATTTTCTATAATTTTAGTTTGCTTGTCAGTAGAGTTTCTTTTCTCTTCTTGTTGCATTTTGCTCGTCAGTAGAGTCCTTTTCAGTTGGCTCGTCAGTAGAGTGTCTTTATCCTGAATTTGTCTTATAATTAAAGAAATTTTATAAATATATTGCCTACTATTGGCCAGTAGAGTCAGTAGAGTTCTTTTATTCACTTTTTGTTTTTGTACTACCCACACAAATTTAGTTTGCTCGTCAGTAGAGTCCTTTTCTTCTTTTTTAGAGATTATTTTAATTTCAAATTTAATTAACTTAACAGTATAGGATTATAAAATATAGTTTGTTGTCAGTAGAGTTCCTATTGTTTACAAAATCAAAATTTAATTTTCTCGTCAGTAGAGTTCCCTCTTACTCTTTTTTGTATCAGTAAAGTAGATTTTATATTGTTCTCAGTTTGCTCGTCAGTAGAGTCCATTTCAGATTCCTTTAACTTCAGCTCATCATTAGAGTAAACTTTATAGATTTTCTTCTTTCTCTCATTTGTGTAAATAAATTCGATACATATAATGTTATTTTCTTCATCAGTAGAGTCCTTTTTCTCCTCCATTTCAATTGGTGTTTCATAAAGTTTATAACTTGTATATTATTTGTCAGTTGTATTATTTTTTCTATGTTTGACGAGCTCTGCAGGACGCATCGTTTGTCCCAGAATCCCCATAATAGTCCTACAAAAACCTATTCTAATCCCACTTCCATCCCGTCTGTCACTTTTTTTGAAAAAATGTCGGTGAAATATAGTTTCTGGACTTTTTCCGTCGACAGCGGCTATATATTACGTTTATCCGGGCGCCATGAATCCGGAAACCCCGGAAACTCCGGATGTTGAAACGGAATTAAACCGACAGGAACTGCGATTGGGGAAACACAGTTTCCGGTGTAATTGTTAGTGCATTATTAAAACTGGGGAAAATGGGGAATGGAATTAATTTTACCTTTTAGGTGAAGTTTTTGTGCGAGGCAGGCCTTGCAGTTTTGGAGTGTATATGAAATATGTATCGAATAAAAGCTCTTGAGCTGCTTTATCTAATCCCGTCATAAAATTTGGATAAAATCAAAAATTTATTTGAAAACTCGCATTTGTGCAGATGCACCCTTATATTTTGCTCGAAATTTGTATGGAAATTTTCGGAAATAAAGGTACACCCACACAAAATTTTGTTAATTTAATAAATTTTCAAATAATTTACTAAACATTTTCTTAATTGTATTAAAAATTTTAATACTCAAATTTTTATACTATTTGAAATCATTACTTAACTGTTATAAAAGATATAATAGGTTTTTATAGGACTGTGTAATGTCGATTTTGGAACAAACGATGCGTCCTGTAGAGCTCGCCGAAACATAACAAATATGTATAGTATGCTTCAAAATCAATAATCAAATGTCATATGATAAAAAAATATATAGAAATATTAACAATTTTTGCACTAAAGTGTACCAAAGTGCATTTAGCAAAAATGTTCATTTTGACGAGCTCTGCAGGACCAACGTTTTTAGTAAAAATATTGTTGCGTCAAATATAGGCATGCGGGGTATCAAATGAAAGGTCTCGACGAGCACTATTCAAATATTTTATTCAAAATCTTTTCAAAATTACAGTATTTTGTAGAAACCTTTTATTCAATTTTTTATTTAAATATTTGCAATTTCAAGTACACCAAGTTGCTCCAGACTTTTACTATATTATAGCATATTATAGAGCTTTTAATTTAGAACAACTTTGCCGAATATTTTGTTCAAATTGGACAAACGACATTAAATTGACATTTGACATTAAATAATATCAAAGAAAATTGAATTTAACACAATTTCGTCAAAAGTTTCAATCAATTCGGACAAACCGTTTAGAAGTTACAAGATATGTAAAAAAAGCCGACCAATGGGTTGCACAACTTAATGTCCAAAAGAAGACAGGAAGTTTTACTTCAAATATAGGCATGTGGGGTATCAAATGAAAGGTCTCGACGAGCACTATAGACTTATAGACACAACATACTCACAGGGTTCCGTACCAACATCAGTTTCACTATTCAACATTCCAAATTTGTCTCTAATTCTTTGAATTCAAAACACACCTAGTTGTTTTAGAGCATCCAAACCTTAAAACAAATCATAGACTATACAATTCTGCTTAAATCTCCCGATTATTTCATTTACTTTAGACAAAAAGTTTAAAAGTAACAAGCAATATAATAAAAGGTAGACCATTGGGTTGCAGAATTATTAGTCAAAATTTTGTGACGGTAAATATAGACATGTGGGGTATCAAATGAAAGGTCTCGACGAGCACTATCCAAAAATCATACTTATAGCCTCAACAAACCTACAGGGTTCCGTACAAACCTCATTTTCACTACTCAACATTCCAAATTCGTTTCTAATTCTTTGAATTTAAAACACACCTAGTTGTTTTGGAGCATCCAAACCTTAAAACAAATCATAGTATAGACTATACATTTCTACTCAATTTTCCCAAATATTTCATTTACCCAAAAGGTTCAAAAGTTACAAGAGATATAATAAATAAACCCACCGCCAATTTGTTACCATGTGGTTGGTTGGTTGGTTGATAAGTTGATATCATTTGCAGATAATTCCATAAATTTCATAAATTCCTCTTACGACACAAAAGTTTCCTTCTGTTCGTTATCATAAAATGTCACACTGACTGATGTGATAATAAAGTTTGAACAAAAGTTTCCTTATAATAAAGTTTTGGGACAAATATTGTCACATTGTCAGAACGAGTAATTATTGTATGTTATATTAATATATATAACATGTATAATGTATATATATATGTATATATATATATATATATATATATATATAAAAGTGGATCGCTTAAGTTAGAACACTTATAACTCACGAACGGCTGAACCGATTTAGATGAAAATTGGCAGGGAGATAGTTTAGAGCCAGGAGAAACATATGTAATACTTTTTATCCCGTTTTTCATTCTAATTCAAAATTATTTTTTTTATAAACGATCCATTTAGTTTATTCAATCTATGATTCTATCGATGATTTTAGCCATCACATTTACTTTCAATTGTCAACTGTCATTCGGTGTTTCTGTTTTGATACAAATATATTAATGTGCATTTTTTAATCACTACTTTTGGAAAATTATTACGTGAATAATATAAATTTTTTAATCACCACGGAAAATTATTACGAAGTGGCAAGTAAATTAATTCTTAATAAGAAGCATTCAAACAACACATCCTTACACGATTAAATTAAAATATTTATTTTTTTGATACTCTAGAAATTGTTTAGAAAATACCTTACTTAGCAAAACAACGTTTGCCGGGCCAGCTAGTATACATATATATATATATATATATATATATATATATATATATATTTGAGTAAGTTTTACTTCAACCTGTATACTAAAGTTTATGACTTCTAACGTGTGATTTGTATATATTCATATTGTAAAAAGACAAGAGAAATTTCAATTGTCGTTTTATTTTTTTAATAAGTATTTTTTTTAAAAAAATATATATAAATAATTCAGGGAAGTAAATGAGGCATCACAAAACGTTCGGAGTCATTTGTGCGTATAAATAAATGCAAAAAAAATGTTTTCTTATGTTTTATAAACATTCCATTCCGAAATTATTTGTTTTTTATCCTGCCGAACAATCGGGGTGATTAAATACATGAACTTTTACTTTTACAACCCCCAGAGACTTTTTTGGGGCTCAAAAGTGCAGATTAATTTTCAAATTTATTGATATTTAATAATCCCTGCAAACTTCGTCTTTAAAATCGTATCGCGTGCCTTTAAAATTATTTTTTGCACCAAATTCGAACGTTATAATAGATAAATTTAGTTTTGTTGCGTTTTTTGAGTATACCGAGTTGTTGATGTTAGACAATGTTGTTAACAATTTAATTCTAGACAAATTTACCGAATATTTCATTTAATTCGGACGAAGCGTTCAAAAGTTACAAGCGAAACAAGAAACAAATGCATTTTGCTGAAATGTACAGTGGGTCAAATGCGGGTCAAAACGTCGTGACGTCATATGTGTCATGTTGGGTATCAAATGAAAGGTCTCGAAGAGCTGAATATAAATATTGCAAAAACAGACTTTGAAAACCATAAGGGTTCCGTACAAACATTATTTTTATTTTCAAAATTTTTGTTCGCTTGTTTTTAATATGAATTTATAGCATTTTGAGTTGCTGTAGAGTGTCACATCCTCAAAACAAATTATAGATCGTTTAATTTCAAACAAATTTGCCGAATATTTCATTCAATTCGGACAAACCGTTCAAAAGTTACAAGAGAAACAATGAATAATTGCACGATGCTTCGGGTGTAGTACTATAAATAGTACAGTGGGTCAAATGTGGTTCAAAACGTTGTGACGTCATATATGTCATGTGGGGTATCAAATGAAAGGTCTCGACGAGCTGAATACAAATATCATATAGACAATGTCAATAAACTGAAAGGGTTCCGTACAAACAGTATTATCAATATTCAAGATTTGATATTGGCTTTTTAAGGCACTTTTAGAGCAAAACAAGTTGCTGTAGGGTGTTACATCTACAAATCAAGTTATAGAGTGTATTATTCTAAACAATTTTGCCGAATATTTTATTCAATTTAGACTAACCGTTCAAAACTTACAAGTGATTTAAGAAATAAATGCACAATGCGTGAAGTGTCATACTATAATTAGTACAGTGGGTCAAATTTGGGTCAAAACGTTGTGACATCATATATGTTATGTGGGGTATCAAATGAAAGGACTCGACGAGCTGAATACAAATATCGCATAGACAAAGTTAATGAATCGACAGGGTTCCGTACAAACAGTAATATCAATATTCAAAATTTATTGTTGGTTTTTAAGGCGCTTTTAGAGTGTAACAGGTTGCTGTAGAGTATTGCAACTTTAAAACAAATTAAAGACTATTTAATTTTGAACAATTTTGTCGAATATTTCATCCAGTTCGAACAAACCGTTCAAAAGTTACAAGTTATTTAATAAACAATGCGTGGGGTGTCTTACTATAAATACTACAGTGGGTCAAATGCGGGCCAAAACGTCATGACGTCACATATGTCATGTGGGGTATCAAATGAAAGGTCTCGACTAGCTGAATACAAATATCGCATAGAAACAGTCAATAAATCTACAAGGCTCCGTATACACGTTATTTTTAATATTCACGATTTTTATTTGCTATATATAGTACCTAAAGTCGTCTAAAAAAGTTGGGACCGACTACGAATATTTTTATCAGTGACTGTGTGTACAAGTGTCGCGTTAAAATACTCTAATTTATTATTGCTGTTTTTAGTTTTTTTGAAGTATAATTTTTATTTTTGTAAATTTTACAAGTATTTTGTGAAAAATAAATGCTTTGGCGGCTCGCTGGCTCGTACAGCCGTGTCACTCAAAAACCTCAAAATTCTGAAACTAAAATACTGAAAAATGTCAAAAAAAAACACAAATCTCAATTCTCAAGAATACAAATCCAGGATAAAAGAACTTCAAAATCATCTAGAAATACTGAAGAACTTCAAATCCTTAAATAATATCTTTAAAGATATTCAACGAACAGCTTTGTACTGCAAACTATTTCCTTCTCTTTCTTCTCGAACAGAGAAAATGAGTTAGAAATATAGATAGAGCGAGTGGTAACACGAAAAACAACGCGTGACGGATATATCCGTCATCGCCACCGAACCGATCTCTCGACCTAAATCGAAAATCGTGTGCAAATCGAGAAACGAAATATGAAGTAGGAGAAGTTGATTTATGTATTTTTGAAAGTCGAATTGGAAAAGTTGAAAAGTTGAATTTATATTTGTTTTGAAGGATAATGTTCCAGGCATAATTGAAGTGACTACTTCTTTAGGCAAATATGCCCACTGTACTATATATAGTTAACTCAGAGTTATAGTTAACCCAATGAACGGTTTATCTAATTTGAATTATATTTTGATGTTGAAGTTTGGCTGATACGGAACCTGACCAATTTTTTAAGTACAATATTTGAAATGTGCTCGTCGAAACCTTTCATTTGATACCCAACATGACATATATGACGTCACCATGTTTTGACCCACATTTGACCCACTGTACTATTTATAGTACGGCATCTCACTCACTATTTATTTATTAAATCTCTTGTAACTTTTGAACGGTTTGTCCAATTTGAATGAAATATTCGGCAAATTTGTTCTAAATTAAACAGACTATAATTTTTTGTAAGGTTGTGACACCCTACACAGACTCAGTATGCCTTAAATTTGCTTTAAAAATGGTTAAACAAAAATCTTGAATTTTGTAAATATTGTAAGTACGGAACCCTAGAGGTTTGTTATGTTTGTATATAATATATTTTCATTCATCTCTCCGATGCCTTTCATTTGATACCCCACATGACATATATGACGTCATAACGTTTTGACACGCATTTGACCGACTGTACTTTTCATAGTACGACACCTCATTTACTATACATTTATTTGTTGTATCTCTTGTAACTTTTGAACGGTTTGTTTAAAATAAATAAAATATTCAGCAAATTTGTTCTAAATTGAACAGACAATAAAATGTTCTAAGGTTGTGACACTCTACAGCGACTCGGTATGCTCTAAATTTGCAATAGGAACAAATTTCAAAATTTTGAATAATAAAGATAGTGCTTGTACGGAACCCCGAAGGTTTGTTAAGTTTGCTTATATGATATTTGGATAATGCTTGTCGAAACCTTTCATTTGATACCCCACATGCCTATATTTGAAGTAATAACGTTTTGACCCGCATTTGACCCACTGTACTGTTTATAGTACGATAACTCGTTTATAGTGCATTTATTTATTAAATCTCTTGTAACTTTTGAACGGTTTGGTCAAACTAAATGAAATATTCAGCAAATTTGTTCTAAATTGAACAGTCAATAATATGCTCTAAGGTTGTAGCACCCTACAGCGACTCAGTATGTCCTGAATTCTCTTCAAAAATGTTAAAACAAAAATCTTGAATTTCAAAAGTAACGTTGGTACGGCACCCTAGAGTTTTGTTAAGTTTTTTTATATTATATTCTTATTCAGCTTGTTGAGATCTTTCATTTGATACCCAACATGACATATTTTTCGTAACAACGTTTTGGTCCACATTTGGCCCACTGTACTATTTACAGTTCAGCAAAGTGCATTTATTAATGGTATCTCTTGTAAATTTTGAACGGTTTGTCCAAACTAAAGGAAATATTCGGCAAATTTGTTCTAAATTAAACAGTCTATAATTTGCTTTAAGGTTGTGAAGTCAAACAGCAACTCAGTATGCCCTAAATTCAACAAAAGGAACTCTACTGACGACAAAACCAGAACAAAAACAAAGATCTTTAACGTAAGTTCTAATTAGATAGTTAGACTTAAAATACAAAAAAGGACTCTACTGACATTTACTCTACATATACCAAGGACACTATCACAAACTTTCCAATAATTGCATTAAACTCGGAAATTAAATAGAAAGACCCTTTTTGTTTTTGTTGCACAAAAGTCGATAATTAAATTCAGCAACGATGGCGAAAAAAATTAATTGCACTTCGAAAGTAACGCGACGTTTTAATTAACGACGTCCCACCAGTATATATATATATATATATATATATATATATATATGTGTGTGGGACGTTATTATTTTAATGGCGTTTTATTTTCATTATTTTCTTTTTTCCCCGTCGCAAATAATTGCACAAATGTGCTGCAAAAATAATTGCAATGAAAATGCGATGTTAAATGGTGGATCGGGATCAGGAGGTATGGATTAACAAAAATCTTCAAAGTACCAAAGATTGTTCTAGATTGTTTAATATTAAATAAAGGCGAAAATTTGGAGAAAAGCGCACAGTCTATGTGATAACTTTTCACAAATATATTGGCAATTGAACTTAGAGCTTGATTAAACCGGAGCACTTTTTCAAATTTGTGTAAAAATATTGCAAAAAACTTGAAAAACATGCCAAGCTAGACACAGTCTAAGTTACAACTCGGTATGAATATATTCACAAGGGCGTTCAGAATGTTACTATAAAGTAGCACTTTTGCATTTTTATACAAATTATCGAAATTTATTTTGGGTTAAAAATTCAAAAAATTACCCAAACCAAGCGCAGTCTAAGTGACAACCCGGTACAAATGTTTTGGCAAGTGCGTTTAGATTGTGACTGTGTGAGCACTTTTCCAACTTTATTTATTGAAATTATAGAAAAATCAAAAAAACTACCAATCTAAGCACAGTCTAAGTGTCGAGCTCGAACAAATGTTTTCGCAAGTGCGATTAGAATGTGACTGTACAGTAGCATTTTTTCGAATTCGATGTGTAAATTATAGAAATGTATTTTTTGGGTTAAAAAATCAAAAAAATTACTCTGACTAAGTAAGCGCAGTCTAAGTGACAACCCGGTACAAATGTTTTCGCAAGTGCGATTAGAATGTGACTGTACAGTAGCATTTTTCCGAATTCGATGTGTAAATTATAGAAATGTATTTTTTTGGGTTAAAAAATCAAAAAAATTACTCTGACTAAGTAAGCGCAGTCTAAGTGACAACCCGGTACAAATGTTTTCGCAAGTGCATTTAGATTGTGAATGTACGGGATCACTTTTCCCATTTTATTTATTGAAATTATAGAAATGTAATTTTGAGTTAAAAAAATCAAAAAAAAAAAAACTACCAAGACTAAGCACAGTCTAAGTGTCGAGCTTGAACAAATGTTTTCGCAAGTGCGATTAGATTGTGACTTTACTGGAGCACTTTTCCAATTTTATGTAAATTCTAGAAATGTAATTTTGAGTTAAAAATTCAAAAAACTACCCAACCAAGATTGCCGAGGATACAACTGTTATACATATTTGGAAGAAATACGTTTAAATTTTTAGAATTTCTTTTCTTTTAGTTTACTCGTCAGTATAGATTGTTTTCTTTCAGTTCATAGAGGATCATCAGTAGGGTCCTATTTGTTCACAAGAATACTTTTATTTTTGTTTTTATTTGCATGTCAAATTTTACCTAGTTATCACAATTTTGCAAAAGCTTTCATTTTTAGTGAAATTTTAAAAGTATTCACACTTTTTTTGTAGAAGCCTTTACATTTTTATTGAAGTACATATTATTTTATTAAAATCCTCACATTTTAATATAATTCCTCAATGCCCTATCAAAGCCCTCGCAAATTTTTGAAAGTTCTCACATTTTCACCAAAGCCTTCAAATTTTTATAAAAGTCCTCACAGTTTTTGAGGTCCCATATTTTTGAAAATATAACTAACTCGTCGGTAGAGTTCCAATTTCCTTTTCATTTTGTCAGTAGAGTTCTGTTTTATTTTTAAAAGTGCCAGTTTATATAGGTTAGTAAAATACTATCCTTTCATTTTTTCAAATTTATTCAGCTCGGTTATAAGGTCTCTTATTTTGGTATTGGTTTGCTCGTCAGTAGAGTCCCTTTTTCTACTTTTATTTTTGGGTCGTTTGTCAGTAGAGTCCCTTCCTTACTTAAAATTTGAGCTTGGTTATCAGTAGAGTCCCTTTTTTCTAACTTTATTTTTAGCTAGCTAGTCAGTAGAATCCCTTTTTCTAATTTTATTTTTATTTTTAGTTTGTTCGTCAGTAGAGTCCATTTCTTTCTACTTTTATTTTCGGTTTGCTCGTCAGTAGAATCCCTTTTTTACTTTTATTTCTAGGTTGCTTGTCAGTAGAGTCCTTTTTTCTTCTTAAATTTTAGGTTTGCTCGTCAGTAGAATCCCTTTGTTTTTACTTTCAGTAGAAAGTCCGTAGAGTCCTTTTTTCTTCTTTAATTTTAGGTTTGCTCGTCAAAGGAATCCCTTTTTTTACTTTTATTTTTAGTTTGTTCGTCAGTAGAGTTCCTTTCTTTCTACTTCTTTTTTTTAATTTGCTCATCAGTAGAGTTTATTTTTCTTCGATTTTTAATTTTTCTGGACAGTAGTGTTATTTTTTACATTTCTGTTCCAATTTGTTTGTCAGCAGAGTTACTTTTTTATCTGATTTTATTGTGCTCGTCAGTAGAGATCATTTTTCTTGTATTTTTAATTTGCTTATCCGTAGAGTTTCTTTTAATATTGTTCTAACTTTTAATTTTAATTTGCTTGTCAGTAGTGTACCTTTCTTTCTTTTTAGTTATTTTAAGATTGTTCGTCAGTAGAGTCCCTTTTTTTCGTTTTAAATTTTAATTTGATTGTCACTAGAGTCCATTTTTCTTTTATTTTTTGGTTGTTCGTCAGTAGAGTCTTTTTTTTATAAAAAAGCAAATGAAAATTAGAAATGGACTCTACTAAAATAAACTAAAATAAAACTAGCAAAAGACTTTACTGAAGAGTAAACTATAATAAAAGAGGAGAAGGACTCTACTGACGAGAAAATTAATAATTAAAGAGAGGAAAGGACTCTACCAACGAGCAAACTAATATTAAAGAAGAAAAGGACTCACGACCAAACCAAAATTAAATAAAGGAAAGGACTTTACTGACGAGCAAATGAAAATCAAAAGCAGAAAGGGACTTTACTGACAAGCAAACTAAAATTCGAGACAAAGTGGACTCTACTGACGAGCAAATATAGAAAATACTCTACTAACGAGTAAACTAAAATTAAAGAAAAAAAGGACTCTACTAACAAGCAAATGAAAATTAACGTAGAAAGGGACTCTACCAAAATAAACTAAAATAACTGAAATAAAATCAGCAAAGGACTCTCCTAACGAGCAAACTAAAATAAAAGAAGTATGGAATTAAAGTAGAGCAAACTAAATTAGACTGACGAGCAAATAAAAATGTCAATGAAAAAGGGACTCAACTGACGAGCAAATGAAAATTAAAGAAAAAGGAACTCTACTGACGGGCAAACTAAAAATCAACAGCAGAATTTGACTCTACTGACTAAAAGTTAAAAAAAAGGACTCTACTAACGAGCAAACAAAAAATAAATGAAGAAATGATACAAAAATTTAAGGAGTGAAGGACTCTACTGAGGAGCTGAATGAAATGAAACAAAAACAAGACTCTAGTGATGAGCTAAATTATATAAGAGACTCAGGGACTCTACTGACGAGCAAACTACAAATAATAAAAAAAGAACTCTACTGACGAGCAAATCGAAACAAGCAATTGTAGCTTTGAGGTTCTTAAAATATCGAATTTGAAGTAAAGCTTTTTTAGTTACTTGAAAACAATGTAAATCCGTGTTTATAATGAAAGACTCTTGGTTGATATTCATAAGTAATAAAATAGTTAATAGGTTATAAAAGATAATTAAATTATAATAAATTTGCAAAATGTTGACATGAATAAATAAATTAATATTTAATATATTTTATTTAAATATCAAGAAGTTAGATTATTTAATAAATATTTTCAATAATAATAAAATTTAAGGTTAATTCTGTGGTAAAATAAAAGATAACATAGCGTTGTTATAGCAACTTGTTTACTTGATATTAAAAACTGTGAAAATGTCAATCTGTTTGCAGTGCAATCAGACGTATTTTACATATAAACAAGCAAGAAATAACCTTATGATAACAGAAATCTCGAACATTCCCCCGGACTTGTTTTTATGTAAAATACGCCTGATCGCGCGGCTACTAGACAGACATTTTCACACTCTGTAGAACCGAAAAGAAGGATCAGATAGATTTATATAAGATACTTAGATTTAGATAAGATTTATATAAGATATTTATATAAGATACATTATCTTATTTTCCAAATAAATAATTGTTTTAAGTAAAAATTGCTTTTGTAGAAACCAAAAGTGAAGCATCGACATATATTAAAAACAATTTTTATTTTAAAAATATAACCTAATTCAACCTGTCACCTCCATCGTTCAATCTTATCATATAACATTTCCTCTTATTATATAACCATCAATCTTACAAAAACACAACATTCAATGTCATGTTATTTTTTTGTCGGATAATATATTATTCGTATTACGAGCAGCCTTAAAAAAATAACGAATAAAATAAAATAAAAGAGAAATGTTTTTTCTATTATATTTTCTTGTTCTTTGCGCGCACTCGTGACATGCACGTGCGCGTCATCTAGCGTTTAAATTATTCAACAAGTCGGAGTCGATTTTTCCGCGAAAAGTGCGAATAAAAGAGATGGATAGATGGAGGTTTGATCAAGTTGGAGAGAGATAGATAGATGTAGATAATAGATAGATAGATAAATGGAGTTCGATAGAAATAGGTAGAGTTAGATAGAGTTAATAGAGTTAGATTGAGTTAGAGATATATTGGTAATGAAGTAAGATTATTTTTAAATTCAATTATATTTTGGTCATTAGTGGAGACTTTTTTCAACATTTTTATTTGCTCGTTTTCACATTTATTTTTAGTTTCCTCGTCGGTAGAGTTCCTTTTTATTTCTCAGTTGTAGTTTGAACGTTAGTAGAGCCCTTTTTTCTTTATGATTTGTTAGTAGAGTCCCTTTTGTCTTCAATTTTGATTGGCTTGTCAGTAGAGTCCCTTTTGACTTTAATTTTGGTTTGTTCTTCAGTAGAGTACCTTCTGTTTTCTATGAGGTTTTACTCCTCAGCAGAGTCCTTTTCTTTCTTTAATTTTAGTTTGCTCGTCAATAGAGTCCCTTTTCGGCTTTAATCATAGTTTGTTTGTTAGTAGATTCCCTGTATTATTTTACATTTTTTTATTTGCTCGTCAGTACAGTGCTTTTCTCCTTTCATTTTTAGTTTGCTCGTCAGTAGAATCCTTTTCTTTTTTACATTTAGTTTGCTCGTTTGTAGAGTCCTTTTTGTCTTTTAAATTTAGATTGCTCGTCTGTAGAGTCTTTTCTTCTTTGATTTCTATTTTGCTCGTCAGTAGAGTCTTATTCCTTTTCTAATTTTAGTTTGCTCGTCAGTGGAGTTCCTTCTTTCTTCGCATTTTGTTGCTTGTCAGTAAAGTCCTTTCGTCTCTCTACTTTTAGTTTACTTGTCAGTAGAGTTTCTTTTTTTTCTTAAACTTTAGTTTGCTCGTCAGTAGAGTCCCCACTATCTTTACATTCTTATATGCTTGTCAGTAGAGTTCCTTTTTATTTTTAAATTTTAGTTTGTTTGTTAGTAGAGTCCTTTTATCCTTTTTAATTTAGTATGCTCGTTCGTAGAGTCCTTTTCACCTTTTAATTTTACCTATTTTATTTTACTCGTCAGTGGAGTCCTCTTCTTTCACTAATTTTTAATTTGCTAGTCAGTAGAGTTCCTTTCTTATTTGATTTTAAATTGCCTGCCAGTAAAGTGCCTTTTTTCTTCAACATTTTTAATTGCTCGTTTTTATTTTAAAAATTAAGTTTTTAAACACACACATTTTCTTCTAATTGTCGGTCCCATTCGATTCAGAATGACTTGAAAGGTCAAGAAAACATAAAATTAGCAAATCTGATTTTTTCTAAACTTCTTTGTGAATTTAAAAAGGACTCTACTGACGAGCAAACTAAAAAACGAAAAAAAATTACTAAAAAGTTCATTTTTGTCTGCGATTGCATTTGCTCGCTAGTAGAGTTCTTTTTGAAATTATTTCAGTTTATTCGCCAGTAGAGTTCCTTTACTTCTGTTTTTCAATTATTTTTTAATGGCAAGTTCTAATAATCGCAAAAAATCTAAAATGAAAATTTTAGCATATCTTTAGGTTTCAAAGGTTTCTGAACATTTTGGCACACCTTAGTAAAAAATAGATGTATGTGTGAGTGTATGCGGATACAACTTTTCGTCGACGTTTTCGGGAACACGGATCAACCGATTTAAATCATTCAAAAAGCATTTGATTCCTATTGATAGGGAGATGTGCTGATTAGTTTTTGACAAAGGCAAGTCCAGCCGATTAGGAGATACGGAGCAAAAAGAGCCAAAAATGGTAAAAGAAACTACTTTAATAGTAAAAGGAATCTTACTGATATAGGAAATTAAAATATGAAAAGGGACTCTACTGACAACCAAACCAAAAAATAGAAAACAGAAATTCATGTGACAAGAAAAAGGAACTCTACTGACGAGCAAATTAAAATAAAGTAGAATTTAAATAGAATTTTACCATTTTTTTTATTTTAATTATTTTATTTTATTTTATTTTATTTTATTTTAACATTTTTTTTTAATAAAAAGAGGAGACAAAGAACTGTACTGACAAGAAAACTAAACCAATATATAAATAAAAACTCTACTGACGAACAAACTCTTTTGACCAACTCTCTTTTATTTCCATCCCACTTCTGCTTCAAGTCAAATCAAGTGTCATTCGGTTATAAAATCGAAATCGGGGTAATCTTTGGGGCTGCAAAGGCCAATTTGATGGCCAACATGATGGCCGATGACGCCGATTGATGGCCAATAAATACAAGTGCCGTGAAATCGATGAATTGGCAGTTTTTTTTATTCGATTGCAGGATTTTTATCGCCTGAAAGTTATGCTTCTAAACGTACGCGAACGAGCGGGGCGTTTGAAACGATTTGGGAGATAAAATTTATATGTATAAATGTATATATATGTATATATATATACTTGTATATATATATATATATATATATATATATATATTTATTTATTAAATTATAAATATTTATATATGTTTATAATTACTAAATATATTTTATACTTATTAAAATTGTCACAAATAAATTTCAGTACATTTATTATTGAATGTTAGTACCTTAGGAGTTACATAAGATTATCAATAATTACGAAAAACGGCTTCACTGATCTGCACTAAATTTTGTACTGACGTTACCAATAGCTATATGTATCAAATGGTTTTTACAAATTTTATATAACTTTATTAGTTTTAGAGTAATTTAGAACCAAAACTTAGACAAAACCAGAATTTTTGAGGTCACCTGTAGACGTCGTACAAATTTTTTTCAAATTCTAAAGAAACGGCTTTACCGATTGCATTTAAATTTTGACAGTGTACAGTCAATATCAATATGTATCAATTGGTTTTTACAGTTTTGTTGTGACTTTATTAATTTTAGAGTAATTTAGGACCAAAAACAAAACAAACCTCAAAAATTATGAGGTCACATTTAGACGTCGTACAAGTTTTTTTTCCAAATTCTAAAGAAACGGCTTTACCGATTGCATTTAAATTTTAACAGTATATAGTGAATATTGATATGTATTCAATGGTTTTTACAACTTTTATATAACTTTATTAGTTTTAGAGTTATCGCAATCCAAATACTAGAACAGCCAGAAATTATATGTGGGCACCTCGAAAGTTTTATGCACGTTTCAAAGAAACGTCTGAGCTGATCTTAAACGTATTTTGTAACAGGCATAACCAACATTCATATATACCAAATGACTTTTAAATTTTTAAATTATCTTTATCCATTCTTGAAATATCCTGAACCAAACATTAAACATCACCAGAAATTCTATGATCAGTTTTGTTTAATTTTTAAAAGAAACGTCTATACTGATCTCACTTGTTTTTAGTACGAACATAACCAACATCTATGTGCACCAAACGATTTTTAAATTTTTCAAAAATCTATATCCCTTATCCTCAAAAAAAAATTTAAACATCACCAAAATCCGGCACGTCCCCTTCATGGACACTCAATCACTTCATTCCAATTCCCAAAGAAACGGCTCGTCCGATCACGCTCAAACTTTCTCCACCCTTCACCAACATCCTTACACATCGAATGCCTTCAAAACTTTCCCTTATCTCTAACCACTTACCTGTCCTTTTAGCATTGACGTGTCCGTACAGTCTGCTCAGATCGATTGCCGCCGTCGTCCTCGGCGCTATGAGCACCGTGAACAGCAAAGCGACCCCTAGACTTGTACTCAGCATCGAAGATTTGGCCATCACTGCTTTTGTAACAGAATTACCTGCAAGGGGTAAGTTTTGAGGTCATTTTGGGGTATACGGAGTTGATGTAGAGCATTGGGGTAAAAGACAATATTGTGGAGAATTTAGTTGTGAATAAATTTGTCGAAGATATTATTTAAATTCAGCGAATGGTTTAGAAGTTATAAGGGTTTAAAGAAAAAAATGCACACGGTATACTGAGTTCCAGTGCAAGATGTCAACGTGCGCGGTATGTGTGAAGTCTTAGAAAACATTGAAGTTTGTATGGAAACTAGTGTAGTTTGGTAGTTTGGATTATTGGGGCGCTTCAAGTGCTATTTTAAAGTATAGGGAGTTGCTGTAGAGCATTGGGGTAAAAGACAATATTGTAAATTATTTATTTTTGAACAAATTTGCTAAATGTTGCATTCAGTTTGGACAAACCGTTTGGAAGTTATAAGAGTTTTAATAAATAAGTGCCCGCTGTACTATAAATAGTACAGTGGATCAAAATGAGTTAAGAAGTTTTACTTCATATATAGGCTTGTTGGGTATCAAATGAAAGATCTTGACGAGCACTATCCAAATATCATAGTAACATCCAAAAAAGACCCACAGGGTTCCGTACACTTACATATATCCAATATTTGAAACTAATTTTCTGGTTTCTATTGCAGTTTTGAACCGAGTTGATTTAAGCATTAATATTAAGTACAGAGTTAGATAATTTAATTTACAACATTTTTGCTGAATTTTTCATTTGCGTTGAACAATTTGTTTAGAAGTTACAAACGATTTAACAAATAAATGCACTTAAACGTGTTCTTGTACTATAAATAGTACAGCGGGTCAAAATGAGTTAAGAAGTTTTACTTCAAATATAGGCATGTTGGGTAACAAATGAAAGGTCTCGACGAGTTGTATACAAATATCATATTTACAAGTTCAATAAACCTGCAGGATGCTGTATGTTATATTTATCTAGTATCTACCACTATTTTTTTCGTTCTAAAACACGTTTTTAGAGCAAACCGAGTTACGAAGTGGTTTAAAACATTAGACAGTATTATGAATTATTTAATTTTGCACAAATTTGCCGAATATTCCACTGCTCTACGATAAATAGTTCAAAAGTTACAAGCAATTTTGTGAGTAAATGCATCATGAGCGCCTTGTTGAACTGTATATAGTACAGTGGGCCAAATCGGCCCAAAATGTTTTTATATGGTGAAAATGCATGTGGGGTATCAAATGAAAGGTCTCGACGAGCACTGTATAAATATACCAGTGGCGTTCAAGACAAACTAACAAGGTTCCGTACATGAGTAAAAACTAATTGAGTTCAAAATATTTTCCTATATTAATCGCATTAAAATTTATTTATTAGTTAATGTAATGAATGCAAGATTGCTAGATAGCCAATCACCAATAGGCAAAACTATATTAGTTTATTATTTTTACAAAGTTCGACATTTCCAGTAGTTCTGAATCGCTTGGCTTAGAATTTGATCTCTGTTATTAAAATTAAAATTTTGGTAAACTTTCTGAAGACGAAGCTAACATTTTTCATGTTCAGAAAATTCTACTTGCAAGTTTCATATTTTTATGATGTTTCAAGTTATTCTGAATCGTATGACACAGAAAATGATGAAATTTGTCTCAATTTCTGTTCGATAATATATATTTGTTACTTTTGTCTGATTTTATTTGTCTAATATGAGTTTAATTTCGGCTGTTAGTAGAATTCTTTTATTACGAAATATGATATTCAAATAATTCTACAATATTTAAATAAGCTCTTGTTTTATAAAATTACATGTAAATAATCACTTTTAAATTTGCACGTCAGTAGAATCTTTTTTTTCAAATATGACATCTTGAAAATAACTTTTGAATTTGTTTGTCAGTAGAGTTCTTTCTTTTTTCTATTTTATACTGAAATTGCTCGTCAGTAGAGTCTTTTTTTTTAATTTCATTTTTTTAATAAATTCTTGAATTTGCTCGTCAGTAGAGTTTTTTTGTCATTTTCAAATGACATTTTACTAAAAAAAAAAATCAAATTTGCTGGTCAGTTGAGTCGTTGTTTTTCTAAATAAATTTTACAAACAATTTATGAGTTTGCTCGTCAGTAGAGTACTTTTTTATTATTAATCGACATTTTACATACATACTGTTTAACTAATTAGCTCGCCTGCAAGTATGTTGAATCTGTCAGTATGATATTTGTATACTATTGGGCCAAAAATGAGTTAAGAAGTTTTACTTCAAATATAGGCATGTGGGGTATCAAATAAAAAGTCTCGACGAGCCCTATACAAATATCTTATTATCAATGATGTACTATCTTGCTTATTCATCCCTCTCGAACTCCTCACTCCCTTATTTTCGCCCTCAGCCGCCCTACTTAATTTTTTAATAATATTTACTCACGCGATTGTGATGGCGGCGAGTGATGTGTTAATTATAATTGGAAAATTTTATTAAATTATCTACGATGGGGTGATAAGGGGCGGAAAAGAGAGGGATAGAATTGAAGAGGGTTGTAGAGACAGTGGTGGAGAAAGTGACTCTACTGACGAACACACTAACTTAAGAAACAAAAGAAACTCTACTGACGAACAAAATGCAACAGAATGAAAGAACGCTACTAACGAGCTAAATAAAATTAGAGTTAGAAGAATCTCCACCAAAAGAAAACCACGTTACTTTTCTTGTACAAATGTACTTTCCTAGTCAGTAGAGTTTATTTTTATCTTATACTTTTATCTTTGGTAACTGAATTTGTTTGTCAGTAGAGTAAATATAATTTTGCCTATAGGCAAGTAGCAAATTAAGTAGATTAAAATCTGCTTAAGTGAAATCAAACCTAGCGATGTAACATATAATTATATAATATATATATATATATATATATATATATATATATATATATATATTATAAGTGGTTACATTCATGTTGCCTACGGGCAAGTAATAAATAACAAAGACATTATACAAATTCCAATCTTGCAGTCGTGCTACTGCAAATATGCATTCAATCTAGATTATATATATATATATATATATATATATATATATATATATATATTATCAGTTTGTCGCCTATAGCTTATTTATGGCTTATGTAACCGTTCAAATCTAACTAACTAAATATATAAAATAGCTCTATACGTGATCCGAGTAATATTACTAAAAATAAAGTTAATAATATATATATATATATAATATATATATATATATATATGATAAAGCCTTACATAGAGCACTAAAGTTTTTCTATAACATAATTTAAGGACCCTATTCGTTTGTTTAGTCTAATGTGTCACTATAATATTTGTATAATGTTCGTCGAGACCTTTCATTTGATACCCCACATGCCTATATTTGAAGTAAAACTTTTTAACTTATGTTTGGTCACGAGTACTGCAACCCATTGGTTTGCTGTTTATTTTATGACTTGTAACTTTTGAACCGTTTGTATAAAGCGAATAAAATATTCTGCAAATTTGTTCTAAATTGAAAGATTTATAACATGTTTTAATAAAGCAATAGCTTAAAACAACTCGGCATACTTTAAATGCTAAAAATGTACATTAGAAACTAAATACATAGTTTTGTATGTAACTCTATTGGTTTGTTTGGGCCGTCACTATGAAATTCGTATAGTGCTCGTCGAGACCTTTCATTTGATACCCCACATGCATTTTTACCATATAAAAACATTTTGGCCCGATTTGGCCCACAGTACTATTTACAGTTCTACAGTTCGTTTGTGATACATTTGTTCACAAAATTGCCTGTAACTTTTGAACTATTCGTCGCAGAGAAGTGAAATATTTGGCAAATTTGTGCAAAATTAAATAATTCATGATACTGTTCAATATTTTAAACCACTCCGCAACTCGGTTTACTTTAAAACGTGTTTTGAAATAAAAAAAAATATTGTTATATATCAGATAATTATAAGATGCAGCATCCTACAGGTTTTTTGAGTATCTGAATATAATATTTGGATAGTGCTCGTCAAGACCTTTCATTTGATACCCAACATGCCTATATTTGAAGTAAAACTTTTTAACGCATTTTGACTCGCTGTACTATTTATAGTACAACAAAATGCTCGAGTGCATTTATTTATTAAATCGGTTGTAACTTTAGAACCAATCGCTTGACGCAAATGAAACATTCAGCAAAAATGATGTAAATTAAATTATCTAACACTGTACTTAATATAAACGCTTAAATCAACTCGGTATACTTTAAGATTGCAAAAGAAACCAGAAAATTAGTTTTGAATATTGGATACTTATAGTTGTACGGAACTCTATAAGTTTGTTTTGCATGTTACTATGATATTTGGTAAGTGCTCATCGAGACCTTTCATTTGATACCCCACATGCCTATATTTGAAGTAAAACTTTTTAACTCATATTTCACCCTTAGTTCTGCAACCCATTGGTCCACTTTCTATTATCTCTTGTAACTTTTGAACAGTTTGTCCAAACTAAATACA
>NW_020538040.1:3200980-3214526 GCF_003426905.1 Ctenocephalides felis | reverse complement strand
TTTTTCGAGAATGTTATATTATTATGTTATACTTCAATTCCTATACTATTATAACAAATACTAACATTAATACGTTTTCTATGAAACTTTTGTAATGTTAATAATTACTTCAACAAAGTACCTTTATAATCAGTAATTAATGCAAACAAGGAAAATATTTAGTACTTTGGCTAATTTTTAAAATTACACTATTTGTACTAGAATGTTGTAACTTGAGTATGTTTCTCTTCAATGCATACACTATGACAACAAATGCTAAAATTAAAAACTTTTAGAACAAAAACTCAAGCAAAACTAATAATCTCACAACAAGTCCAGAATAAAACAATTGTATTATATAAAACAACGTCAGTTTTGGAGAGCTGTGCAGGACGCACCGTTTATACCACAATGTTGTAATTTGAATATGTTACTTTCCAATGCATATACTGAGATAGTAAATACTAAAATCGATAATTCTTTTATCAAAAATGAAAGAAAAAAATATTTTCTGAAAAAAGTCATCTTCAAAACATTGCTTATGGATATATGAGAAAAATATTGGGAATGATAATGTTAATTTTAGAGAGCTCTGCAGGACGCACGGTTTATACTACAATGCTGTAATTTGAGTAAGATACTCTTCAATGCATATACTATGACGACAAATACAAAACAAAATAACTTTTAGAACAAAAACTAAAAAAAAAAAAAAAATAATCTCACGAAAAATCATCGACAAAACAATTGCGATATTTAAAACAATGTCAGTTTTGGAAAGCTCTCCAGGACGCACCGTTTGTACTACAACCCTGTAAGTTGAGTAAGTTACTCTTCAATCCACATACTATGACTTTAAATACTAAACTCAACAACTTTTAGAACAAAAACTCAAGAAAAACCAATACTCCCACAAAAATAACCAACAAAACCCAAACTAAACTCCGGCACTGCCTTCCTTCTTTTTTACCATTTTTTTTTATCTTTTCGCCCCCGCACTAGTACATCCTTTTCTACAATCTATCCCCCACACGAAGCCCTAAGTCACTTCCAAGGGGCCCCCCCTTAAGAATGATATTAAATAAATAAAATTCAAAAACTTGATTTTCAAGTTTTTGCCATTTTTTTCTACGCCCGTTTGTTTTAACATAAAAGTGACTTCGGACACTTTCTGGGCGGCCGCTCGCCGACTTTATGATTTTATTTTATCAGAAAAATAAAAGGAATAGAATGATAGAGGTATATGGGAAGATAGAGGAAACCGGGGTTAATAGACAGAACAAAATTGAAGGTTGTAGGTGGAACGGTGCGGTCTGTAGAGCTCTCCAAAAGTGATATTGTCGGGTAAAGTATACGAGTTTTGTTGGTGCGTTTTTGTAGAAAAGTATTTTTTAGGTGTATAGTTTGTTTGGAAGTTTATCGATTTTAGTATTTGATGTCATAGTATGTGGATTGGAGAGTAACTTACTCAAATTACAGCATTGTGGGGCAAACGGTGCGTCCTGCAGAGCTTTCCAAAAATGACACTGTCATATAAAGTATATTGCTCTTGTTGATGCATTTTTGTAGAAAAGTGTTTTTTTAAGTGTATAGTTTGTTCTGAAGTTTATCGATTTTAGTATTTGTTGTCATAGTAGGTGCATTGGAAAGTAGCATACTCAAATTACAGCATTGTGGTGCAAACGGTACGTCCTACAGAGCTTTCCAAAAATGATTTTGTCATATAAAGTATATTGGTTTTGTTGATGAGTTTTTGTGCATAAGTATTTTTTTCGTGTATAGTTTGTTCTGAAGTGTATCAATTTTAGTATTTGTTGTCATAGTCTATGGATTGTAGAGTAACCTACTCAAATTACAACTTTGTAGTACAAACGGTGCGTCGTGCAGAGCTTTCCAAAAATGACTCAGCCATATTTGATACACATGTTTTGATGACGAGTTTTTGTGGATACGTATTTTTTACTCGTAATTTTGTTCTGGAGTATATTAATTTTAAGATCTCATGTTATAGTAGGAGCTTTGATAAGTAAAATACTCAAATTATAACAATCTAGTACCAACGGTGCGTTCTGCAGAGCTCTTTGAAAATGAAACTGTCGTATATAGCACAATTGCTTTGTTGACGACTTTTTTTAAGAATATTATTTTTTTTAAGTTTTTGTTCAAAAAGTTATCAAATTTAGTATTTGTTCTCTTAGTATAAGCGTTGAAGAGTAACATACTCAAATTACAGCCTTGTAGTACAAACGGTGCGGCCTGCAGAGCTCTCTGAAAATAACATTTGCATTCCAAATACTTTTCTTATATATCAATCATTGTTATATTGAGGACTTTTTTGATAAAATGATTTTTTTCTTGTATTTTTTGTTACAAAATTCATCAATTTTAGTATTTGTCATCATAGTATATACATTGAAGAGTAACATACTCAAATTACACTATTCTAGCTGTGTTCTACATAATTTAAAAAAAATATCAAACATTAAATTATAATCTTTGTTTTCTTACTAATGAGTGTATTCTTGAAAGTAGTATGGGGTCTGGTGGATATTTTGTTAGAAACTTCATCAGTTTTAGTATTTTTCTATCATAGTATATGCATTGAAGACTAGCATACTCAAATAACAGCATTCTGGAATAAATAGTTTAATTATAATAAATTTTCAAACTTAACAAACAATTCTAGTAACGACCAAAAAACATTGTTTTAGAAAATTATTTTTAATAATTATAATTTGCTAGAAAACTCATACATTGTAGTATTTGTTATCATAGTATAGAGATTGAAGAATAACATACTCAAATTACAGCACTTTCATGTTATATCATTTTAAAAATTACTCAAACTAATTGCAAATTATTCAATATTTGTTTGGCGACTAGAGAATAGTATAAGCTCTGGTGTATAATTTTGCAAGAACACTTATCAATTTTTATATTAGTTATCATAATATATACATTGAAGAGTAATATACTCAAATTACAGCATTCTAGTACAAACAGTACAGCCTGCAGAGCTCTCTAAAACAAACACTATACTCTTCTCTCATATTATTATGTTAGAAATGATTTTTTTCATATAAATTCGAATAACTAGAAAATGTATTTTTTTTAAGTTTTGTGAATATATCTTAACTTACAACCAAGATAGATGATTTAGGTTTTAAGAAGATAAATTCTAGATAAAATTATCTATTAAAGTGTATAAATATAAATTCCGTAAGATTTTTTATAAAGCTTCAAAAACTTGATTTAGTTATATATAAATACAAAATTACTGCACGTAAACGTTGAACAAAATACTTTGAGTGTGATGTTCGTGCGTTTGTAACGACCGTTAAGATTTAAAATTCAAATTATTAAAACTTTTAAAAATTATAGAATACTATATATAAATTTGATACAATTATTTATAAATGAAAATTTAAAATCGTTTATAAAGATATATGCAATTAACAATATAATATAAAAATTATTCATAATTAAAAATTTGTAAAAATGTAACAAACGTTTAAGTTTGTATATTACTACCAATAAATTACCAAATGAGTTTTGAATTTTTTTTTTTACTTTTTTAAAAATGAATTTAAATATTTTTTTTTGGTAACAACGCAATAATTTTTTGTACAAATGAAATTGATAATTATTACTATATATATATATATATATATATATATAGAATTTTATGATATGAGTGGAACGAATATTAATTGTTTAATATGAACAAAACAGCACTCAGATTTGTTTAACACAACTTTATTTTATGTATTACAGACGTTTCGAGACCATGGTGTGTCTCATCTCAGTGTAATTTCAAAAACAGTTACTTATATACTACACATTCTTAATAATTTATTTAAATTTCATTTAATTTTTGAATACAAAAAACACCAACTATTCCTTTCAATGCTTGACACAGTACTAAGAAACATATAACACTTACAGAAATATTCTAAACAAATTTGAAGTACTTATATAGATGGAGACAGAGAGGGTATCATTATAATGTAAACAAAAGGAGTGCTATCGCATACAAAAATCGATAAAAATGAAAAAAAAAAACAAATTAATTTATTGAAAAGAATAAGATAAATGAAAAAATTTATAAATTATTAATGATGTTTATATATAGTGTTATATGTTTCTTTAGTACTGTGTCAAGCATTGCAAGGAATAGTTGGTGTTTTTTTGTATATCAAAATTAAATGAAATTTAAATAAATATTAAAGAATGTTGTAGTATATAAGTAACTGTTTTTGAATTACACTGAAGATGAGACAACCATGGTCTCGAAACGTCTGTAATCATAAAATAAAGTTGTGTTTTAAACAAATCTGAGTGCTGTTTTGTTCATATTAAACAATTAATATATATATATATATATAATATATATATATATATATATATCTATCATATATAAAAATGGATCGCAAAATGTGTTGGTAAGCGCATAACTCAACAACGCCTGGACCAATTTGGCCAATTCTGTTTTTAAAATGTTCGTGAAGTCCAAGGATGGTTGTTTTACGAGGGCGAGAAGAAAAAACGAATAATTGCCGGAAAACCCTAAAAACAGCCCTGTTCTTCTTTAATCGAGTAGGCAACGCATTTGTAAAAAAAACAATGATCTAAGTATGTCATGACATTTTGTGTAGTTTTGATAATCTAATTTTGAATATATTTATATAAACATAGAAATATCTTTCTATTAATTAACGTGCTATATTGGCAGCCAAAAACATTGATGTAAATGAATTAAATTTCAAAATTCAAGAACAAATTACAGGCGAATCAGTTGATTCGGCAACTAACCAAGACGATCCACCGGAGTTTTTAAACTCGCTGGATTTGATTCAATTAAAGGTTGGATCGACAATTACAATGTTGCGAAATATCGACCAACCGCGCCTTTGCAACGGCACAAGGTTAGCGTTAAAAAAAACTACCAAACAACGTGATCGAAGCAACTCTATTGAAAGGATAGTATAAAGCAGAAGATGTTCTCACACAGTGCATCCCAATGATTCCGACTGATGTGCCATTTGAGAATAAACGACTACAGTTTCCAGTGCGTTTATGGTATCATTAAGTGTTTATGGTATTAATTTAGAAAACCCATGTTTCTCACATGGAAAATTGTATGTTGTTTGTTACCGTATTGGAAAACCATCAAATTTGTTTGTCTATGCGCCAGGAAATCAAACAAAAAACATCGTTTATCACAAAGCACTACAATGAAAATTGAACTGATTTTTGAATCATGATTTATATGATTAAAATTACTTACTTTTAAATGCTTATAGTGTTTTATTTAATTATTTTTAATTCACACCGAATTATTACCAGGGTGACAGTTCTGTTCAGGATAATTTTTTGCAAAGAATAAAGAAAAGGTAGGCACAAAACACCGCCACATTACATTTTTTTTTGACAGGACGAAGTCTGTCGGGTCGGCTAGTATATATATATATATATATATATATATACGAGGTGTGTTCAAAAAGTACCCGGAATTACTAATAATTAAATTTCGCGGGTCTGGAGTGTCTGATTGTCAAAATTTTTTTTTATTGTGTTGGTATACATGCCCCTGAAGTATGATGAAATTTTCAGCTATATTCACTGTTTACTTTGTCTGTGGTAGTCGCTAAGGTTCGACGTGTTTTTCTGAGCTCGGCGATTTTTACAATGGAAGAATTGAAAAGTCAAAGAATTTGTATTAAATTTTGCGTAAAAAATGAAATAAAGTGTTGCAAAGTGCAAAAATTCACCAGATATGGCTCCGTGTGACTTTTTCCTATTCCCAAAGTTGAAGAGACCCATGAAAGGACGGCGGTTTTCCTCGATTGAAGAAATAAGGCCGAATCGCTGAGAGTGCTCAAGGACATATCAAAAAGTGAATATCAAGGGTGCTTCGAAAATTGGAAAAAACGCTGGCATAAGTGTATTATATCTGGGGGGGACTACTTTGAAGGGGACCACATTAATGTAGACGAATAAATCAATATTTTTTTGAAAAAACGAAAATTCCGGGTACTTTTTGAACAGACCTCGTATATATATATATATATATATATATATATATATATATATTTCCACTATCCTTTTACCCCGTTCTTCTCTATTTTAAAGAATCGTAGAAATATCGTTTTCGCAAAGATAAAACATAAAGATATAATAAAAACAATTTATTTCTCTCTCGTATCTGCAATGTTTGCAAGAATTTGCAAAGGAATTTTGTTCTATAAGTTATAAAACGTTTTATACAGATTTATAGATAATTTTATTAGCTTTTAAATGATGTATAATAATATATACGTGTTTGAATAAATTATTTCGAAAATTTGATAAAATTAAAAAAAGTGCAATCGGCTGACATGTTAGTTTATATGTAAACGATTTGAAGTTTAAACGTTTTTTTCAATATAATTTTGTTCCAAGAGTTTTAAATTATTATATACAGATTAGTACATAATTTTATTAGCTTTTTAATAATATATATGCCAAAATATAATTTTATTTAATAAATTATAAATATAATTTTTATTTATTAATATATATATGCCAAAAAATGCAACGGAATATTAAAATCAATTCCTTATAACTACAAGCAAGTAAATGTTTACTTCCAAAGTTTGAATTTTTTTTAATAATTTTGTTCTAAAGGTTACAAATTGTTATATACAGATTCATAGATAATTTCATTAGCTTTCTAATGATATATAACAATATATATGTGATAGAACAAATTTAAACAATATAAACCTAAACACAAAAAAATATGACCCAATTAAAAAATCATCTCCTTAAGCAACTAAATGTTCACGTTCAACCTTGAACAATTTTTTATATTTAATTTTGTTCCAAAAGCTAGAAATTGTTATATACAGATTCATAGATAATTTCATTAGCTTTCTAATGATATATAATAATTCATTTGAAATTTGAATTTCAAATCTCAACGGTTATTTCAAACGTGCAAACTTCACACTCAAAGCATTTTGTTCGCCATTTACGTGCAGTAATTTTGAAACTATCAAAATATTAAAATCACGTCTCAAAATTTAAATTTAAATTACATCACGTACATTTTCTGTTAAATTATGAAACAGAATTGAAATTGAAATTTTTGTTGGTGACCTATAATATTGTTACTTAATGCATTAGGATGTGCAGAACGTGACCGGAATTGGGACGAATTTTTAGTTTGGTCGAAATATTTCGAAAATTATTTAAATTAGTATATTATTATATATTTGTTGGAAAGGTAATGAAATTATCTATAAATCTGTATTTAACAACCTGTAACTTCTGGAACAAAATTTGATATAAAAAAATGTGCAAACTTTGGACATTTAGTTGCTCGTAGTTATAAAGAGTTGATTTTTGTTGGATACATTTTTTTCATATTGTTTAAATTTGTTCTAAAACATATATATTATTATATATCATTAGATAGCTAATAAAATTATTTATAAATCTGTATATATCGATTTATATATATTTTAGAACAAAATTATGCACAAAAATTCCTAAAATTTAGCAAATAATTCACGTATGTGACACTTTAATCATTTATTCAACTCGGACTAATTTTTTCAAAATATTGTTTAAACAAGTATATATTATTATATATCGTTACAAAGCTAATAAAATTATCTACAAATCTGTATATATATATAGTCAAAAAAGTTTTGGAACAAAGATATGCAATAAAAGTTCTCAAATTTTGCAAATAATTCTTGTTTGTAGTATGAAGAATTTGGATACTTCATTGCAAAATACTATTTTTTACAAAAAGTTGTTAGAACAAGTATATAATATTATTATATATCATTAGAAAGCTAATAACAATAACTATAAATCTGTATATACCAATAAATAACTTTTAGAACAAACTTATGCACAAAAAATTCGCAAACTTTGAAAATAATTCTAGTATGTAGTATAAATCATTTGGGCTCTTTTTCACAAAAGACTATTTTTTACCAAAAGTTGTTTGAACAAGTATATATTATTATATATCATTAGAAAGCTGATAAAATTATCTACAAATCTGTGTATAACGTTTTATAACTTTTCAAACAAAATTATTCATAAAAACGCATATAAATTTGTCAGAAACAAAATTACTGCACGAAAACATTGAACAAAATACTTAAAGTGTGAAGTTCGCGCGTTTGAAAAAACCGTTGAGATTCAAACTTCAAATTACCTAAATATTTGCAAAAAAACGCTTAAATACATATTTAAACACAAAAAATCAATTTATTAAATAAATATATAAGTCAAAATATTAATTTAATAATATATCAAAATACCTAAAAATTTGTAAAAGAAAAAAACTTATATTGTAAAAATACTTAACATTAATAATAAAAATGATAATGATAATAATAATAATAATAATATGAGACACTTAAATTTGTTAAAATATCATAATATAACCTAAAATTTGTTAAAATTATATTGTTCAAGTATTGTAAAGCTTATTGAAATATTTATTAAATTTTTAAAAAATACTTGCAACAAACAAACTAGTTATATTTATAAATAATTGAAATTAACTAAATATAAATAAGTTTATAGTAAATAAATGAAATAATAAATAAATAGGTAATAAGATAGCTAATAATTAATTATATTATATTAAACCTATAAAATATTGACTTAAGACTTATTATAATATTATTATACTGACGGCTTGTAAAATTAATAAATAAAATAAATAAATAAATAAACAAATTAAAATCACTATTACACTATATGTATGATTTAAAACTAATTATAACTTCCTTCTTTATGTCTTCGACCTTGATTTCTTAAACAAGACAAGAATAAAAAAAAATCAAAAGTGGTTCAGACGAGTTCCATATTAATTCACCTCACATCACGTCAGGATGCTTTTATTTTTTTTATTACTTCACTTTCACTATAACTAACCTTACGCACTAAGAAACGCATTTTTATTTTTAGCACCTTGTGCAAAATTACAGTCAAGTGGCTGTAATGGGTAAAATAAATAAGAAAAGCCCCTGAAATTTTGGTATGAGATTTGTTAAGGGTTGTTTTAAATTTAAAAAATAATTTGGTAAAAGAATTTTCTATTTCAGACCAATTATAGGCTGCTGAGTCTTCGAAACACGGAATTGTTTTTTAGTTTTTTTGTGTTGGTTTCAAAAATCATTTACGTAATAATTAGAAAAGATGGAACAAAAATGTTTGGGCAAAAAATGTTGCCAATTTTATATCCCACAAATTGTTCTCATACACTTTTTTTGTATCTCTAATATTTTTCGAAATGTTTAATAAAAACCTATTGTACCTATTGTGCGCATAGACGTTTACTTATTTAACTTACGTATTTTAGCAGCATTTCTTGTTGATACTAGTTATATAATTTTCAATTGCGATTTTAAAGTATACCGAGTTGCTGTAGAGACTTCGTGTATAAGAAAACATTGTAGATAATTTCATTTAGCACAAATTTGCCGAATATTTTATTCAATTCGGACGAACGGTTCAAAAAGTTACAAGAGATACAATAAATAAATGCACCGACAGTTTGCAAATACTGATGCGGTACTATAAATAATACATCGGGTCAAACGTGAGTTAAAAAGTTTTGCTTCAAATATATGCTTGTTGGGTATCAAATGAAAGGTATCGACGAGCACTTTCCAAATATCATATTTACTTACTATAAAAATTATCAGGGTTCCGTACACAACCGTTTATTTAATTTTTGTAGCAATTTTTGCTATTTTAAAGTATACAAAGTTGCTGTAGAGTATTACTGTATAAGACAATGTTATAGATAATTTAATTTAACATAAACTTGCCGAATGTTGCATTTGATTTGGACAAACAGTTCAAAAGTTACAAGAGATACGATAAAAAGTACCAATGGGTTGCCGAACTCGGTTTAAGACATAAGTTAAAAAGTTTTACTTCAAATATAGGCATGTGGGATATCAAATGAAAGGTCTCGACGAGCACTATCCTAATATCATACTCACGACGTGAAAAATCATTAGGGTATCGTACAAATATTTTTTACAATTTATATTGTCATTTTAAAGTATATCGAGTTGCTGTATGGTGTTGATGTATTAGAAAAAAATGTAGATAATTAATTTTAGCACAAATTTGCAGAATATTTCATGTGTCTAGCACAAACGGTTCAAAAGTTACAAGCGATATAAAAAAACACTGACCAATGGGTTGCAGAACTCGCGGTCAAGTATGAGTTAAAAAGTTTTACTTCCAACATACGCAATGTGGGGTATCAAATGGAAGGTCTCGACGAGCACTATCCAAATATACCAGTGACGTACCAAATAAACTAATAGTATTCTATATAATCATTATTCTTAAAGTAATGTAATAAAATTTCATTGGAATAAAATACTAAATACTAACACAATATTTTTCAGCAAACTAAATAAAATAAAGTATGCTTCTGATGAGGAAAAAAAGTTAATTATCACCAACTTCATCAGGTTTTGTTTCCTAATGAAAAACGACTTTTTTTAAAAAAAAAGGCAAAGTTATCTGTAGACGAAGATTACATTGCAGAATAAACAGGTATCATAAATAATGGAACTCTACTGACGAGTAAAACTAAAACAAAGAATCAATTTTTTTAAAGAAACCATACAATATTATTAGATTAAAAAACTCTACTTAGTGTACTTTAAAATAGCAAAAATTGACATTATAAGTAGTATAAATTAATAAATAGTTTTTTTAGATCTGTAGGTATGATATATGAATAGGGCTCGTCGAAACCTTTCATTTGATACCCCACATGCCTATATTTAAAGTAAAACTTTATAAGTTATATCTGTCCTCATGTAATGCAACCCATTGGTCTACTTCTTGTTATATCTCTTGTAACCTTTAAACCGTTCGTCTGAGATAAATTTAAATACTAACAGAAACTCTACTGGCGAGCAAACAAGCAATTAAAGAATGCCTTCAATGTAAAGAAAGAACATGTTAGTAACGGATTCTACTGACGAGTAAAACTAAAACAAGTCATAAAATGACTCTACTGACGAGCAAATAAAGATTTTAAGAAAAAAAAGATTCTACTGATGAGCAAACTTAAAAGAGGAAAGAAAGAACTCTACTGACGAGCAAACAGAAAGAAGAGGAAAAGAAAAATTACTGACTAGCAAATTAATATTAAAAAAGAAAAGAGAAATCTACTGACGAGCAAAATGACTAGAAAAGTAACAAAAACTAAAATTGTACGAAAAGAACTCCATCGTCGAGCGAACTAAAAATAAAAAGGACAGAACTCTACCAATTAGTAAACTCAAAATAGAAAAGAAAAGAACTCTACTGACAAGCAAAAAGACTAAAAGGGTAATTGAAACTAAAATTTTATAAAGATGACTCTACTGACGAGCAAATAAACAAAAACGACTTTATGGACGAGCAAATGACAAAAAGGGACTTTACTGACAAGCGTGTAATCAAAAAGGACTCTACTGACCCTACAGACTTTAGAAACTTTACTGAAAAGGGTATAATAAAAATGGTCTCTACTGACAAGCAAATAATCAAAAGATGACAAGCAAATAATCAAAAGATGACAAGCAAATTGAAAATTAAAAGAAAATGAAACTCCTCTGATCAGAACTTTAAAAATTCAGAAAAAGGGACTCTACTAACAAGCAAACTAAAAAAACAAATCAAATTCGAAAACGAATTCTGAAATATCATTTTACGAAAAAAGAACTCTACTGACGAGCAAACTGAAAATTAAGAGAAAATGGAAATCTACTGACAAGCAAACTCAAAATTAATCGCAGAAAGGACTCTACTGACGAGTAAATTGAAAATTAAATCAAAAAGGGACCACTACTGATGCTCATAACTAAAATCGAAACGAAAAAGGAACTCAACTGACGACCAAAACTAAATTAATTAATAATAAAGAAAAAGTGACTCTACTGACGAGCAAATAAAAAATAGAAACCAAAAAAAAAATTGATGAGCAAACTAAAAAGAAAAGAAAGAAAATTCTACTGATAACAAATGAAAAAATTAAATAAAAGAGAGAAAAGGGGACTCTACTGGCGAGCAAAACTAAAAATGCGAGTAAAAAGCGATTCTACTGACGAGCAAATTGTAAATAAAAGGAAAAGGGACTCTACTGACGAGCAAAGTAAAAATTAATGAAAAAAGGGACTCTTTTGACGAGCAAACTAAAATTAAAGGAAAAATGAAAATCTACTGATGAGCAAACCTAAAAGAAAGAGAAAGAAAGGACTCTACTGATAAGCAAAGTAAAAATAAAAGAAGAAGGGACTCTACTAACCAACAAACTTAAAAGAGAGAAATAGAAAACTCTACTGACGAGCAAAGTGAAAAAAGATAAAACAAATTTCCTAAAAATAAACGGAACTCTACTGACAAGCAAATTAGAAAAAAAGAAAGAAAGAACTTTACTGACGAGCAAACTCATAAGAGTGAAAAAAGAACCGTACTGACGTACTGACGAGCAAACTAAAAAGCAATGAAAAATAATTTTTCTGATACCAAATAAAAAATTAAAGGAAAAACAGGACTCTACTGACGAGCAAACTTAGAATTAAAAAAGGGACTATATTGACAACTAAACATGAAATTGAAAAAAGGACTGTACTGACGAGCAATGAAAACCTACAATATATAAAAGAGACCCTACTAAAGAGCAAATAAATAGCAAACTAAAAAGTGAAGAAGGGACTCTACTGACAATCAACCTAAAGGACTCTACTGACGAGCAAAATAAATTTGAATGCGACCAACAGAAGAGACTCTACTGGCGAGCAAACAAAAAATAAAAGAGGGAAAAAAGAACCCTACTGACGTACTGACGAGCAAACTAAAAAGTAAAGAAAAATAATTTTTCTGATACTAAATAAAGAATTAAAGGAAAAACAGGACTCTACTGACGATCAAACTTAGAATTAAATTAAATAAAAAGGAACTCTATTGACAAGCAAACTGTAAACATCAAAACTAAATAAAAAGGACTCTACTGACGAACAACCTAAAAAACTTCTCGAATCATAAGGACTCTACTGACGAGCAATAAAAAAGACTCTACTAGAAGGCAAATTAAACAGCAAACTAAAAAGTGAAGAAGGGACTCTACTGACAATCAATCTAAAAGACTCTACTGATGAGCAAAATAAATTTGAATGTGAGCAACAGAAGAGACTTTAATGACGTTTGAAACTACAACAAAGCTCATACAAGGAATTTTAGTTTCATCGAAACATTATCCACCTGACTTTTTTCGCCCAGCTCTCTATCTAATCGCGATATCACCTTTCACCCGTTATCGAGTCGACCTTGAAGGTACTTTTATTGGTGCATTCATTTGAAAACATTCGAAATCGTAATAAAAGCAAAAGCACTCCATTATGACTTTTACACTTTTGTCCAGAGATAATAAATGTCTCGGTTCCGGTTATTAACTTCCCGTAGGGTAAGTTATAGTAATCGTCCAAAAATCGGAATCAAAACTTTTTACATTTCTCGACGTTTTGAAGGTTTCTGAACATTT
>NW_020538040.1:3170577-3199980 GCF_003426905.1 Ctenocephalides felis | reverse complement strand
ACTTTTCGAACATAATTTTAAAGAAAAATATTGCTAAACTTTGAATTTGTTATTTTCATGAATATAGAGTCCCCAATTTCCACTCTATGTATTTAGCTTTATCTCTTTCTCTTTCTAACTCTCGCAATCCGTATCTCTATCTCTCTCTTTCGCTTTTATACAGAAAAATCTTATTTTTTATAATTTTCAACAAGTTTAGTTGACATTATTTAAGTTACAACGTTTTTGTTTACATTTATATTTATTTTGTGGCAATTTAGTTAAATTAATGATTAGTATTATATATCATTAGAAAGCTAGTTAAATTATCTACAAATCTGTATATAACACTTTGAAACGCTGAGAACAAAATTATATTGAATAAAAAGTTTAATTTTTAGAATTGATTGTCATTTTGGTAAACCGTAACATATTGGTTTACCAAAATGACTTTTTCAAATTCCGACAAATTTCTTTAATAATTTGTTCTAGTGTGTATATATTATTATATATCATTAGAAAGCTAATAAAATTATTTACAAATCTGTATATAACACTTTATAACTTTTAGAACAAAATAATATTAAAAAAAATTATTTAAATTTTATAATTGCATTACAAACTAAGTTGAAACAAAATTACTGCACGTAAGAGGAGAACAAAATACTTTAAGTGTGAAGTTTACCCGTATGCAATAATCGTTAAATTTTGAATTTCAAATTGCTGAAATAGAACGTGAAATATTTTTTGGATCACATTTATCACGTGAAATAATTTTTTAAATTTAAAGTAACATTCGTTATTGTTTGCTATTTTTTTCTTTTAATTTTTATAGGTTCTTTTTAATTTGCTTACCAGTAGAGTTCACTTGCTATTTGCTCTTGCTCGTCAGTAAAGTTTTCTTCTTTCTTATAAATTTCAATTTGCTTATTAGTAAAATTTCTTTTTATCTTACATTTTTATTTTACTCGTCAGTAGAGTCCTCTTTTTCTATAATTTTCAATTTGCTCGTCAGTAGAGTTCTCTTTTTCCTAATTTAACTGTATTTATTGTTTGTTCGTCAGTAGAGTTGCTTCGTCTTTATATCATTTAATTTTTAGTTTCCTCATCGGTAGAGTCCCTTTTTCTATTAATTATCGTTTCTGCTCGTCAGTAGAGTCCCTTTTTCATTTAACTTTTTATTTTGCTCGTCAGTAGATTCCATTTATTCTATTATTTGTTAAGTTTGCTCGTCAGTAGAGTCTTTTTTCTCTTTTATTTTTTGTTTTTCTTGTCAGTAGAGTTTTTTTTCATCTTTTTTTTAATTTGCTTGTCCGTAGAGTTCCTTCTGTTTTTAATTTTGCTATTTTTGTCTTTAATCATCAGTAGAGCCTCATTTTGTTTAATTTTTTAGTTTTCTCGTAAGTAGTGTTACTTTTTATATCTTTAAGATGAATTTTTAATTTGTTCGTCAATAGAGTCCAATTTTATCTGCTAGATTAATATTTAATTTGCTCATCGGTAGAGTTTCTTTTTTCTTTTATTTTCATTTTGCTCGTTAGTAGAGTCTCTTTTTTCAAATTTTCAGTTTGCTCGTCAGTAGAGGCCATTCTTCTTCTAGTTTTGATTTTGCTTGCCAGTAAAGTCCTCTTATTTTATAATTTACAATTTTCTCATTAGTAGAGTTCTTTTTTCCTGAATTTTCAAAATTCTGGTTAGTAATATTACTAAACATATGTTTCTTTCTCTTTTCATTTGCAATTTGCTCGTCAGTAGTCTCTTTTTAATTATTTGCTCGTCAGTAGAGTCCATTTTTGATTTAATACTTCAATTTGCGTTAGTAGAGTCCTTTCTTTCTCTCTTTTCAGTTTGCTCGTCAGTAGAGTTCTTTTGTTAATCTCCCTAGAATTCATTTTTCTTTAATTTTAGTTTTACTCGATTTTTTTTGCTTTCAGTTTGTTCGACAGTAGAGTTCCTTGTGTTTACTTGCTCGTCAGTAGAGACTCTCTTTTAATCAATTTTTAATTTGCTGGTCAGTAGAGTTCCATTTTGATTTAATTTTTAGCTCGTCAGTAGAGTCTTTATTTTCATTTTAATTTTAAGAAGTTTGTCAGTAGAGTCCCTTTATTATTTTGATTTTCATTTTGCTCATTAGTAAAGTTCTTTTCTCTTTCAATTTTCGTTTTGTTCGTCAGTAGAGTTCTCTTTCTTTTTCTTTTGTTAGTTAGCTTGTCAATAGACTTCTTTTTTCCTCAAGTTTTTAGATTCCCTCTTCTCTTCAATTTGTAATTGCTCGTCAGTAGAGTTCTTTTTTCTTTTTCTTTGTTTGCTCATTGGTAGAATTTTCTCCTTTTTAGTTAGATCGTCAGTAGAGTTCTTTTAATATGGTTTTAAATAGTATACCATCCACTGTTATGTTCTATTTTGCTCGTCAGTAGAGTTCTTTCATATCTTGTTTCAGTTTGCTCGTTAGTAAAACGACTCTGCCAATTACCATATATATATATATATATATATATATATATATATATATAGTAATATAAATCTGTTCCTCTCGGTTTATCGTGTAATTATTATAAATCGCATGTAACATGTAACTCCGTGTACAGTGTCATCTGTTGTGACAGTAAAGAATTACCGAATGCGAGTTCGACTCGTGAAAAATTCGCTCGCATTTGTTTTGTTTTTTGTTTCGCGCTTTATTTTTTGTTTTCCGTTTTTTGCAAACGACTACGACGATAATAATAATAATGATGATAACGAGGAAGAAAAATGACGACGAGAGACATTTATTCATATTAATTATTAATGAGGCATGTAAAACAACGCACGCACGTATACGCACATGTATACGCATACGCATACGCACATATATTGATGTAGATATTTTGGTGAGCTGGGATAAGATGTGAAGGAACTCTACTGACGCGCAAAATAGAATACTTCAGTTCAGAGCTAGCTATTTCAAACCGTATCAAAAGAACTCTACTGGCGAGCGAATTAAATATTGAAGTGATTGAAAGAGACTCTGCAGACGAGCAAATAAACAAAAGGGACTCTACTGACGAACAAATTGGAAATTAAATCGAAGAGGGGCTCTACTGATAGCCAAACTAAAATAATTAATAATGAATATAAAAGGGACTCTACTGACGTGCAAAGTAAAAATAAAAAACATATGGGACTCTATTGACGAACAAACTAAGAATTGAATAAAATGGGACTCTACTGACGAGCAAACTGAAAATTGAGTTATATTAAGAAAAAAAGGACTCTACTAACGAGCAAACTAAAAAAAGAAAAAAAATCTACTGATAACAAATAAAAAAATAATAAATAGAATAAAGGACTCTACAGACGAGCAAATGGAAAAAGAACTCTAGTGATGAGCCTTAAATGAAAATTAAATACAGAAAAGACTCTACTGACGAGTAAATTAAAATTAAAGAAAAAGGACTCTACTGATAAGCAAATAAAAAATTAAATGATATAAAAAAGGAACTCTGCTGACGAGCAAACTAAAAAGAAAGAAAGGAAAGAACTCTACTGACGTGCAAACTAAAAATTAAAAGATAAAAGGAAATCTATTGACGAGCAAACTAAAAATTGACTGAAAAGAGACTCTACTTACGGGCAAACTGAGAATTAGAAGAAAAAAGAGAACTCTATTTACAAGCAAACTGAAAATTAAATGATAAAAAAGGGGACTCTACTAATGAACAAACTAAAATAAAAAAAGTAAATGATATAAATTTATAAAGGATAAGAGACTCTACTGCATAGCAAAATAAAAATAAAAGAAAAAAGGGACTGTACTGACGTATAGAAACTCTACCATCAACTGAAAAATTCCGAAGTGAAAAACGAAAAGGACTCTACTGACGAGCAAACAAACAATCAACTGAGCATTAAAACAAGATAAAAAGCAACTTCAGAAATGAGTAAAATCTCTACTGACGTGCGAAGTAAATTTATTATTTTTTAAGATCAAAAAACACAAAATGAACTCTACTGACGAACAAACTTAAAACAAAAAAAGAAAAGAATGTACTGACGAGCAAATTGAAAGCAATGGAAGAGTAAAATAGAGTAAAACTTATATAAAAAGAACTCTACTGACGAGCAAATTGAAAGCAATGGAAAATTAGAGTAAAACTTATATAAAAAGAACTCTACTGACGAGCAAATTGATACAAGACAAAAAACAACTCTACTGACGACAAAATGACACAAGCAAAAAGGAACTTCACTGACGAGCGAAAGGCAACAAGATACAATCCTCAAAAATAAAAAAGGACCTCTGCTAGCAAGCAAACTAAAATAAATTAACTAAACTACCTACTGCAGTGAGCAAAAGGGACTCTATTGACGAGCAAACCTAAAAAACTGGAAAACAAACTCTACTGATGATCAAACTAAATAAATTTCTGATTGAGCAATAAATTCGATTCAGATCAAAAAAGTTTTTTTGTTGATTTTATCCTCAAAAATAATAAAAGAAGTATATAATAATATATACATGTTTAAGCATAACATTTTTTTCAAATATATTCGAAATTTGAATTTTAAATCTTAACGGTTGTCTAAACGCGCGACCTTCACACTCTAAGCATTTTGTTCAAAATTATGTGCAGTAATTTTGTACTGTCAACTTAGAACGTTTTATTCATTACGTTATTACAATATAAACAAAGTATTGTGCATAATGTACGTAGGTTCCGTACTAACCGTAAATAACCGGAACCGAGACATTTATTATCACTGGACAAAAGTGTAAAAGTCATAATGGAGTGCTTTTGCTTTTATTACGATTTCGAATGTGTCCAATAAAAGTCCCTTCAAGTCAACTCGATAACGGGTGAAAGGTAATACCGCGATTAGACAGGGGGCTGGGCGGATAAAACGATTTTAAAATTATTTTTTTTTAGTTTTGACATTTAACTTTTAGTTGTCAGTAGAGTTCTTTTACATCTTATTCTAGTTTTGCTCGTCAGTAGAGTCCGTTAATAATATTGTTTTTTCAGTCGATACTAAGGTCCCTTTTGTGGCCCATAGAAGACATATCAATATCATTTCTTTATTTACTCAACATGATATTTAGTTTGCTCGCCAGTAAAATTTCTTTTAGTATTTAGGTAGTTCGTCAGCAGAGTTTATTTAATATAATAATTTTGTATGGTTTCTTTAAACAAATTGATTTTTTGTTTTAATTTTACTCGTCAGTAGAGTTCCATTCTTTGTTATACCTGTTTATTCTGGCTGGAATGTTCGTCTACGGACTACATTGCCTTTTTTGAATAAAAAATCTTTATTCATTTGGAAACAAAAGCTTATGATAATGATGATGATTAAATTTTTGTAATAAGACGACTTTCAAAAGCATACTTTATTTTATTTAGTTTGAAGTAAAATTTTGTAGTAGTATTTAGTATTTTATTTTAATAGAGTTTTATTACATTAACTTAAGAATAATGATTATATGGAATCCTAATGGTTTGTTTGGCAATTAAAATAGCAATATAAATTATAAAAAATATTTTACGGAACCCTAATGGTTTTTTGGGTCTGTCAATATGATATCGGGATAGTGTTCGTCGAGACCTTTTATTTGATACCCAACATGCCTATATTTGAAGTAAAACTTCTTAAATCATACTTGACCGCGAGTTCTGCCACCCATTGGTTTACTTTTTATTATATGTCAAGTAACTTTTGAACCGTTTGTCCAAAATGAATGAAATATTCGGCAAATTTGTGCTAAATTAAATTATCTTTAATGTGTTCTGGTAAGTTAATACTCTACAGCAACTTGGTGAACTTTAAAATAGCAAAAATGGGCATAATAAAATAATAGTAGTAGTATAAGTTATTAAATAGGTCTTTTGGATTTGTGAGTATAATATTTACATAATGCTCATCGAGACCTTTCATTTGATACCCAACATGCCTATATTTGAAGTAAAACTTCTTAACTCATACTTGACCCCAAGTTCGGCAAGCCATTGGTCGGCGTTTTTTATATCTCTTGTAACTTTTGAACCGTTTGTCCAAATCAAATGCAACATTCAGCAAATTTGTGCTAAATTAATTTTTCTTTAACACTGTTTTGTATAGTAACACTCTAAAGCAATTTTGTATACTTCAAAATAGCAAAAGTAGACATTATATTTAGTATAAATTATTAAATAGATTTTATTAATCGGTAGGTATGATATATGAATAGTGCTCGTCGAGACCTTTCATTTGATATCCAACATGCCTATATTTGAAGTAAAACTTCTTAACTCATACTTGACCGCGAATTCTGCAACCCATTGGTTTACTTTTTATTGTATCTTTTGTAACTTTTGAACGATTTGTCCAAATCAAATGCAACATTCGGCAAATTTATGCTAAATTCAATTATCTATAACATTGTCTCGTGCAGTAAGACTCTACAGTAACTTTGTTTACTTTAAAATAGCAAAAATTGCCTGCAAAAATTAAATAAAGAGTTGTGCACGGAACCCTGCAAGTTTTTATAGTTAGTAAATTTGATATTTATATAGTGCTCGTCGAGACCTTTCATTTGATACCCAACAAGCCTATATTTGAAGCAAAACTTTTTTACTCGCGTTTGACCCGCTGTACTGTTTATAGCACGTCATTGGCTTGCTTTTCCATCATCGGTGCTTTTATTTATTGTATCTCTTGTAACTTTTGAACCGTTGGTCCGAATTGAATGAAATATTCGGCAAATTTGTACTAAATAAAATTATCTATATTGTTTTCTTATAAACAAAGTCTCTACAGCAACTCTGTATATTTCAAAATCGCATTTGAATCTTGAAGTTAATTGCAATGCACTACATGTATAAATCCTTTTGTAACTTTTAAACCGTTCGACTAATGTGCATGGGGTGTTTGACAGATATTTTTAAAATTAAATTGTCTTGAATATTTTTTAACATGACAAAGCCCTACAGCAACTCGGTGTATTTTAAAAACGCATTTTAAAATTATACACTAAACAAAATTGCAATTATAAACAAAATAAAATTACTGTTACACTATATATATAATAAAACTAATTATAACTTCCTTCTTTATATCTTCGACCTTGATTTCTTCAACAAGACAGGAATGAAAAAAAATCAAAAGTGGTTCAGACGAGTTCCATATTAATTCACCTCACGTCATGTCAGGATACTTTTATTTTTTTTATTACTTTACTTTCACTATAACTAACCTTACGCACTAAGAAACGCATTTTTATTTTTAGCACTTCGTGCAAAATTACAGTCAAGTGGCTGTAATTGGTAAAATAAATATAGGACGCCTCTGAAATTTTGCAAAAAGGTTTGTTAAGGGTTGTTTTAAATTTAAAAAATAATTTGTAAAAGAAATTTTGGATTTTGGACCCGTTAGGGCTTGTTGAAGTTGGGTAAATGCAACATGTTTTTTTGTTGACTGCAAATTTGATTGGTGTAAAATTTTGTAAAGATACAAAAAAATTGTCTAAAGCCAAAATATTGTAAATTTTGTAACCTACAAATTGTCTTCAAAAACTATTTTGGTTGCTCTAATACTTTTCACGTTTTTTAATAAAAACCAAAATTGGGCACCAATTTTTGGCACAAAAACGCACTGGACATGTGTGTGTTTGTTTTGGCATATACATATACATCAAGTACAATTTTAAGGTATACCGAGTTGCTGTAGGGCATTATGATATTAGACAATATTGTTTAAAATTTAATTTTGAACAAATTTGCCGTAAACACCAACCATATTGAACTAATAGTTTGCAAGTTATCGATGATTTATCAAATTTTTAGTTTGATATTCAAATGCGATTTTGAGTATACCGAGTTGCTTTAGGTACTTGGTGTATTAGAAAATATTATACATAATTGAATTTTGTACAAATTTGCCAAATATTTTATTCATTTCGGACAAACCGTTCAAAAGTTACAAGAGATACAATAAATAAATGCGTCGCGAGTTTGCAACTATTGTGTTGTACTATAAATAGTACAGCAGGTCAAATGCGAGTTGAGAAGTTTTTCTTCAAATATAGGCATGTTGGGTATCAAATGAAAGGTCTCGACGAGCACTTGCCAAATATACCAGTGACGTCCAAAACAGACCAATAGGGTTCTGTACAATCACAAATATCCATTATTAAAACTAATTTTTTGGTTTCTGTTGTAATTTTAAAGTGTACCGAGTAGATTTAAGGATTGATATCGAGTACAATTATAGATAATTTAATTTAGAACAAATTTGTCGAATATTTTATTTATTTTTATGCAGTGGTTCAGAAGTTACATGAGTTTTAATAAATAAATGCACTCAAACCTGTTGTCGTACTATAAATAGTACAGCGGGTCAAATGTGAGTTGAGAAGTTTTACTTCAAACATAGGCATGTGGGGTATCAAATGAAAGGTCTCGATGAGCTTATTTTGAATATTGTAGTAAAAATGAAATATTTATAACATGCTTAAATGAATTTGAACAAAATAAGTATAAATATATAAAGACAATGTTTAATGATATTTTTTTTTAATAATTTTGTTCTAACAGTTGCAAATTGTTATATACAGATTTATATATAATTTTATCTAGTTTTTAATGACATATAATAATATATTTATATTGGAACAAATTGTTAGTTAAATTAAGCAAAATATTGGGTTGTCAAATATCTCCCTACCGCTTTTTTGCTCTTGGTTTATAATACAAAAAGGCGGAAGGGAGATATTTGACAACCTTATATAAAAAAATGTAACCACACGTTTCACTTTGCAAATTTTAGGTTTTGCAAATTTAAAGTTTACCCAATTTTTTCTAGACAATTTTGTTTTAAGAGTTATAAATTGTTATATACAGATTTATAGATAATTTAATTACCTTTCTAATGATATATAATAATATTGAAATTTTTAATTAAATTATAATATAATAAATATAATTCTAAATTAAATCATTGTTGAGGCTTTATAATAGTAACAAACTGTTTGAAATCTTTATGTCCAAAGTTTAAACAATTTTTATACATAATTTTGTTTAAAAAATTACACATTGTTATATACATATTTGTAGATAATTTTATTACCTTTCTAATGATATATAACACTAAATTTTTATTTGAACAATATCTTTGAAATTCAAATTTCAAATCTTAACGGTTGTTGCAAACGCGCGAACTTCACACTCAAAGTATTTTGTCGACATTTACGTGCAGTAATTTTTGAACAGTCAAAATAATAAAATCACGTATCGAAATTTAAATTAAAATTACATCACGTACTTTTTTTAAAAATTATGAAACAGAATTGAAATTGAAATTTTTGTTGCTGACCTATAATATTGTTACTTAATGCATTAGGATGTGCAGAACGTGACAGGAATTGGGACGAATTTTTAGTTCGGTCGAAATATTTCGAAAATTATTTAAATAAGTGTATAATATTATATATTTGTTGGAAAGGTAATGGAATTGTCTATGAATCTGTATATAACATTTCATAGCTTTTAGAACAAATTTAAATTTAAAAAAATGTTTAAACTTTGACAGCAAATATTTAGTTACTTGTAGTTATAAGGAGATGATTTTTTGTTTCGGTCACATTTTTTTATGTTGAGGTTTATATTGTTTAAATATCTTTTAACATATTTATATTATTATACATCATTAGAAAGCTGATATTGAAGAGTAACATACTCAAATTCCAAAACCCTAGCTATTTATTATATAATTTAAAAAAATTATCAAACATTAAATTGCAAACACTAAAAATGTAGTCTTGTGAATAGTGCAGGCTTTGGTGAAGATTTTGTAAGAAACCTTATCGATTTTAATATTCAGCATCATAGTATATGCATTGGAGAGTAACATACTCAAATTCCAAAACTTTAGCTCGATACTATATAATTTAAAAAAATATCAAACATTGAATTGCAAATATTAAAAAATGTAGTCTTGAGATTAGTGTGGGCTTTGGTGGATATTTTGAAAGAAACCTTATCGATTTTAATATTTAGCATCATAGTATAAGCATTGGAGAGAAACATACTCAAATTTCAAAACTCTAGCTATTTATTATATAATTTAAAAAAATTATCAAACATTAAAATGCAAACATTACAAAACGTAGTCTTACACTTAGTGTGGGATCTGATGGATATTTTTGGAGAAACCTTAGCGATTTTAGTATTTAGTATCATAGTATATGCATTGGAGAGTAACATACTCAAATTCCAAAACCCTAGCTATTTATTATATAATTTAAAAAAATTATTAAATTGCAAACACTAAAAATGTAGTCTTGTGAATAGTGCAGGCTTTGGTGGAGATTTTGTAAGAAACCTTATCGATTTTAATATTTAGAATCATAGTATATGCATTGGAGAGTAACATACTCAAATTCCAAAACTTTAGCTCGATACTATATAATTTAAAAAAAAATATCAAACATTGAATTGCAAATATTAAAAAATGTAGTCTTGAAGTTAGTGTGGGATCTGATGGATATTTTGAAAGAAACTTTATCGATTTTAATATTTAGAATCATAGTATATGCATTGGAGAGTAACATACTCAAATTTAAAAACTTTAGCTCGATACTATATAATTTAAAAAAATTATCAAACATTAAATTGCAAACACTAAAAATTGTAGTCTTGAGTTTAGTGCGGGTTTTGGTGAACATTTTATAAGAAACTTTATCGATTTTAATATTTAGCATCATAGTATAAGCATTGAAGAGTAACATACTCAAATTTTAAAAATGTAGCTCGATACTATATAATTTAAAAAAAATATCAAACATTAAGTTGCAAACATTAAAAATGTAGTCTTGTGAATAGTGAAGGCTTTGGTGGAGATTTTGTAAGAAACCTTATCGATTTTAATATTTAGCATCATAGTATATGCATTGGAGAGTAACATACTCAAATTTTAAAAATCTAGCTCGATACTATATAATTTAAAAAAAATATCAAACATTAAGTTGCAAACGCTACAAAACGTAGTCTTACACTTAGTGTGGGATCTGATGGATATTTTTGGAGAAACCTTAGCGGTTTTAGTATCTAGTATCATAGTATATGCATTGGAGAGTAAAATACTCAAATTTTAAAAATCTAGCTCAATACTATATAATTTTAAAAAAAATATCAAACATTAAATGCAAACATTACAAAAAGTAGTCTTGTGATTAGTGCGGGCTTTGGTGGATGTTTTGTAAGAAACCTTAGCGGTTTTAGTATTCAGCATCATAGTATATGCATTGGAGAGTAACATACTCAAATTTCAGCATTCTGGTACAAACAGTATATTTTTAAAAATTAATCAAAAACTCAAAAACACTTTTTTCATCATAAATAAAGTTGACTTCAAAATAGTGCGACAGTTGGAGGACATTTTGAAAGAAAATTTGCTGGTTTTAGTATTCACAACTATAGTATATACATTGACGACTAACATACTCAAATTACAGCATTCTAGTATAAATAGTGAAATTTTAAAAAATTATTTTACCTCGATACAATTATCTAGGTTTTTTCGTGTTAATTGTAAATATTTCAAAATTTTGCAAAACGACTCATCAATTTTAGTATTTGTCATCATAGTATACACACTGAACACCGACATACTCAAATTCCAACACCCTCCGACAACCAGAAACAATTTAAAAAAAAAATAAACATTAAAAACCAAACTTAAATCCGACTCTGCCCTGTTTCTTTTTTTACCAATTTTTTTATTATCGCGCCCCCGCACTAGCAAAACATTTACTACAATCTATCCCCCACACGAAGCCCTAAGTCACTTCCAAGGGGGCCCCCCCTTAAGAATGATATTAAATAAATAAAATTCAAAAACTAGAATTTCAAGTTTTTGCCATTTTTTTCTACGCCCGTTTGTTTTAACATAAAAGTGACTTCGGACACTTTCTGGGCGGCCGCTCGCCGACTTTATGATTTTATTTTATCAGAAAAATAAAAGGAATAGAATGATAGAGGTATATTGGAAGATAGAGGAAACCGAGGTTAATAGATAGGAAAAAATTAAAGGTTGTAGGTGGAACTGTGCGGTCTGTAGAGCTTTCCAAAAGTGACATTGTCGGGTAAAGTATACGTGTTTTGTAGGTGCGTTTTTGTAAGAAAGAATTTTTTTCGTGTATAGTTTGTTCTGAAGTTTATTGAAATTAGTATTTGTTGTCATAGTATAGGTATTGGGAAGTAACATACTCAAATTACAACATAGTGGTGCAAACGGTGCGTCCTGCAGAGTTCTTCAAAACTGACACTGTCGTGAAAATTACATTCTTGTTATAGATATCTTTTGGTAGATAAGTATTTTTTGCTTTAAATTTTGTTGTGGAGTTTGTCGATTTTAGTTGTCATAGTATGTGCATTGAAGAGTAACATACTCAAATTACAGGGTTGTAGTACCAACGGTGCGTCCTGCAGAGCTCTCTAAAAATAACCTAGTCTTATTTATTAAAATTATTTTGTTCAGGACTTTTTGTAGATATGTATTTTTAACTTTTAATTTTGTTCTGAGGTGTATCGATTTTAATATTTGCCAGCATAGTATATGGATTGAAGAGTAACTTACTCAAATTACCACATCTTAGTACAAACAGTTCGTCCTGCAGAGCTCTCTAAAAATGACTTTTTGTGCATAGGTTTTTCTATCTTGTAATTTTATTAGAAAACTTGTCGATTTTAGTCTTTGATGTCATAGTATGAGCATTGGGAAGCAACATACTCAAATTACAGCGTTTTAGTTCAAACGGTAAGTCCTGTAGAGCTCTCTAAAAATGACACTGTCTTAATTATTACATTCGGTTTGCTGAAGGATTTTTGTGCAAAAGTATTTCTAGCTTGTAATTTTGTTAAAAAACGCATCGATTTCAATATTTGTTGTTATAGTATGTGCATTGGGAAGTAACTTACTCAAATTACAGCATTGTAGTACAAACGATGCGTCCTGCAGAGCTCTCCAGACCTGACACTGTCATATATATTACATTTGTCTTGTTGACGACTTTTTGTGATAATTTTGTTTTTTTTGAATTTTTGTTCTGAAGCATATCTATTTTAGTATTTGTTATCATAGTATGTAGATTAAAGAGTATCATACCCAAATTACAATATTGTAGAACAAACAGTGTGTCCTGCAGAGCTTTCCAAAATTGACACTGTCATAAATATTACGATTGTTTTCTTATCGACATTTTGTGCATAAGTATTTTTTGCTTTAATTTGTGTTCTGAAAGTTATCAATTTTAGTATTTGTCGTCACAGTATATGCATTGAAGAGTAACTTACTCAAATTACAACATTCTGTTATCAATAGTACGTCCTGAAGAGTCCTCTAAATCATATAACTTCAATACTTTTCCATATATTGATGATCCACTGATGTTTTATTGCGCACTTTTCTTAGAAAATTATTTTTTTCACATATTTTTGTTCTGGAAGTTATCAATTTTAGTATTTGTGGTCATAGTATATGCATTGAAAAATAGCATACTCAAATTATAGAATCTTAGTATAAACCGTGCGTCCTGCAGAGCTCTCTAAAAATGACCTAGTCTTGTTTTTCAAAATCATTTTGTTCTCGACTTTTTGTAGAGAAATATTTTTATCTTGTAATTTTGTTAAAAAACTTGTCGATTTTAGTATTTGTTACCATAGTATGTGGATTGAAGAGTAACTTACTCAAATTACAGCACCCTTACTATATAATATATATTTTAAAAAATTACTCAAATTAATTGCAAATTATTCAAATTTGTTTGACGACTTGAGAATAGTATGGTCTCTAGTTGATAATTTTGCAAGAACACTTATCAATTTCAGTATTTGTTGTCATAGTATATACATTAAAGAGAAACATACTCAAATTTCAGCATTCTAATACAAATAGTATAATTTTAAAAATTCATCAAACTTTAAATTATTTTATTTACGTGCCTAAGTAAATTGTGTACTTTGCTCAAAGGATAGTAAATACTGCACAACTTTCCAAGAAAACACATCGATTTTAGTATTTGCCTTTATAGTATAAGCTTTGGCAAGTAACATACTCAAATTACAACACTCTAGTACAAATAGTGTAATTTTAAAAAAATATCAAACTATAAATTATTTTATTCAAGTGCACAAAATAAATTGTGTACTTTGTTCAAACAATTATTAATATTTCAAAATTTTTCAAGGTGACTTATCAATTTTAGTATTTGTCATCTTAATATATGCATTTGCGAGTAATATACTCAACTTACAGCATTCTAGTATGAATTGTTTAATTATAAAAAAAATTCAAAGTTGCCAAACAATTCTTGTAAATATTTAAGAAATACTAAAAAATGTTGTAGTAGAAAATTATTATTATTTATTATACTTTGTTAGAAAACTTATCGATTTTAGTATTTGTCATCTTAATATATACATTGAAGAGTAACATACTCAAATTCCAACACTCTAGCTGTATTCTATATAATTTAAAAAAATATTCAAACATCAAATTGTTTTCTTTGGACCAAACGTATCATTCAATTGTCGACCCAAGAATAGTGTGGTCGCTGGTGGAAATTTCGGTAGTAAAGTTACCAATTTTGGTATTTGTCATCTTAGTATATACATTGAAGAGTAACATACTCAAATTACAACAATCTAGTACAAACAGAAAAGCCTGCAGAGCTCTTCAAAACTAACATTGTACACTTCTCCCATATTATTATATCTGCAAGGCTTTTCCCATATAAATTTTGTATTGATGAAAATGTGTTTTTTCTTATTATTATGAATAGAACTTCTTTTAGCATCAAGATAGATAATTTTGGTCTTAATAAGATAAAATCTAGATAAAATTATCTAAAAATCTGTATACTTATTTTGCACAAAAAATTTTTACAAGCAGATTTATTCAAAAAAGTTTCGGACATTTTTTTAATTTGACATTAACAAAATTACTGCACGTAAACGTTGAACAAAATACTTTAAGTGTGAAGTTCGCGCGTTTGTAACAACCGTTAAGATTTAAAATTCAAATTTCAAATATATTTAGAAAAATATTGTTTAAACAAATATATATTATTGAAAAGCTAATTAAATTATCTACAAATCTGTATATCACGTTTAATAACTTTTTGAACAAAATTAAATTAGAAAAAATTGTGAAATCTAAAATTTAATAATTAGTTATTAAATAAAATCTAAATTTTAGTATTTAGTTATTAAAACTATTTATTTATTTAGTTATATAAAAAACATATTAATAGTTTAATTTACAATAATTTACAATAAATCTTATTCAACTAATGCGATAATATTAATAAATGATAAAATAAATATGTAGAGATAAACCTTAAGTAAAATTTGTAAAAATTTTAATACAAATACAAGATTTTTTATATGAAATTTTTTTTTTTAAAAAAAATGTAAGTTAATTTTTGACGCAAAAAATAGAGTTAAATTTTATCTTAAGAAGATACAATTTAGATAAAATTATCTAGTAAATTGTTAAAATAGATTATAATATATATACATATATATATATATATATATATATATATATATCTACTATCATTTTACACCCATCTCCTCTATTTTAAGGAATTGTAGAAGAATATCGTTTTCGCAAAGATAAAACATAAAGATATAATAAAAACAATTTATTCCTCCTCTATCGTATCTGCATTGTTTGCAAGAACTTGCAAAGGAATTTTGTTCTAAAAGTTATAAAACGTTATATACAGATTTATAGATAATTTTATAAGCTTTTCAAAGATGTATAATAATATATACATGTTAAAACAAATTATTTAAAAAAAATATCAAAATATAAAAGTGTCACCAGCAGTATATTAGTTTAACAAAAATGACGTCAGTATTTAATTCTAAAGTTTAAATATTTTTTTAAATAAAATTTTGTTCCAAAAGTTACAAATTGTTATATATAGATTTGTAGATAATTTTATTAGCTTTGGAACGATATAAAATACTATATATGTGCCCAAACAAATTTAAATAATATAAACGTAAATATAAAAAAATGTAACCAAATTAAAAAACTATTTCTTATCTAGTATATAATTTTTAGGAAGCTTTTCTGGACGTCTTATTGACATTACAATGCTGTAATTTGAGTATGTTACTCTTCAATCCATATACTATGATAACAAATAATAAAATTGACATGTTTGGTAACAAAATATAATAAATAATAATAATTTTCTAAAGCAACGTTCTTCTGTTGCTTATTATATATTTACTAGAATTTTTTTGGCTATTTTTAATATTTATTATAATTAAACTAAATCATCTAGAATGCTGTAATTTGAGTATGTTACTCTCCGATCCATATACTATGATAAAAAATACTAAAAATGATACATACTATTTACAAAAACCTAAATATTTTAAAAAAAATCAAACAAAACTCATTGTCTTTATGTACCCTTTGATTAAAATCTATTAATGGTTAACAATGTATATTTCTATCTCTATCCGTTTTCTTTTGTTTTTGTATCTTCCGTCTCATCATCATTTAAACAAGAAAAAGGGACTCTACTGACAAGCAGCTTAGAAAATAAAAAGGGACTCTACCGACGAGCAATATTAATTTAGACAAAAAAATAAAAATAGAACTCTACCGACGAGCAAAATGAAATCTTGACAAAGAAAATAAAATAGGACTCTACTGACGAGCAAATTCAATATTCAAGCATAATAAAAATAACTCTACAGACTAGCAAACGAAATAATAACTTTTTAAATGAAACTAGTTGAATGTTATTTGAGAAAAAAGAACTCTACTGACGAGCAAATTTATTATTCACTTAAAAGAAAAAAAAACTACTTGTGAGCAAATTTATTATCATTCTAAAAGTCAAGAAAAGAACTGTACGAGCAACATTAATTTAGACAAAGACCAGAAAAGGGACGCTACTAATGAACAAATTATATATCAGCTTAAATGTCAAGAAAAGAACTGTACTGACAAGCAAACTGATTTCAGGCAGAGGAAGAAAAAAGGACTCTACTGACGAGCAAATTTAAAATCTACTAGAAAGACAAAAATAGGACTAATAAACAAAATTAATTTAGACATAAGAACAAAAAACTACTCTACTGATGAGCAAAATAAATATTCATACATAATAAAAAGGATTCTACAGACGACAAACGAAATAACTTTTTAATGAAAACTAGTTGAATGATATTTTAGAAAAAAAAAGAACTCTACTGACGTGCAAATTTATTATTGACCTAAAAGAAAAAAAGAACTCTACTGACGAGCAAATTACATATCAACTAGAAAAATAAATAGGGACTCTACTGACGAGCAAATTTAGAAATCAACTAGAAAAACAAAAATGGACTGTAGTGACGAGCAGACTTAATTTTAACCTGAACAAAATTTAATAAAAATAGGACTCTACTGACGAACAAACTAAATATAAATAGAACTCTACTGACGAGCAAAATGAAACCTAAAACTTTCTTAAAAACATTTTCCTTTTGATGAACTGTTTATTTTTAATTAAATTCTTATTAGAAGCCAATAAATATAAATAAAAAAAATAAAATAAAAAAAATTAAATTCTTACATTTATTCAAACAAATTATCTTCATCAAAAAAATCCATTTTTATTTCAAAAATTTCAAAATTGTCAAAAATCTAATATTTTCAATATTTTCCAAAAAGTTTAAAGCCTTTTTAACAAAAATAATTTTAGGAAAGTTTCAGCAATTTGCCTCAAGTCACGATACCATATACTAATAGTAAAAATTAGAAAAATAGTAAAAAAGGACCTCCTGTGGGTCCTTTACTCGCAATTCCGGCCCTTGTCCTAACCGTAATCCACTCAAAAGGAGAAAAAAAGGACTCTACTGACGAGTAAACTCAATATCAACTTAGAGGAACAAAATGGGACTCTACTGACGAGCAAAGTAAAAATCTACTAGAAGAAATAAAAAAGGACTCTACTGACGGACAAAAGAAAAAAAACATTGGATAATTTTTTTAATACAACTTTAATTTTTAATATAGATAGGAGAATAGAAAAGAGAGAACAAAAAGGACTCTACTGACAAGCAAATGGAATATAAACTTGAAAGAAATAAAAAAGGACTCTACTGACGAGCAAAGTAAAAATCTACTAGAGGAAATAACAAAGGACTCTACTGACGGACAAAAGAAAAAAACATTGGATAATTTTTTAATACAACTTTAAATTTTAATATAAAATATAAGAATAAAAAAGAGAGAAAGAAATAGAGAACAAAAAAGGACTCTACTGACAAGCAAATTGAATATAAACTTGAAAGAAATAAAAAAGGACTCTACTGACGAGCAAATTAAATATCAACTTAAAACATAAAAAGGAACTCTACTGACGACCAAATAAAATATGAACCTAGAAAATAAAAAAGGACTCTACTGACGAGCAAATTTAAAAATCAACTTATAAAAGAAAGAACTCTACTGGCGAGCAGACTTAGTTTTGACCTGAATAAAATTAAACAAAAATAGTACTGTACAGACGAGCAAAATTGACAAAATAATAATAATAGGACTCTACTGACGATCAAACTAAAAGAATAAAATGGATACTGCTGATGGAGCAACAAAATAATAACTTCTTGTTGGAAACTAGTAAATTATCTTCAAATAAATAAAAGGAACTGTACTGATGAGCAAATTCGTGTACACTTATTAGTAGAGTATTAAGATGAGTATTCGAAAATATGTCCATAATTAACATCCCGTAGAATAAGTATAGTAATCGCAAAAAAAGTTGAGAATGAAAATTTTTATATGTCTTTACGTTTCAGAGGTTTCTGAACATTTTGGCATACCTTAGAAACAATTGACTGTGGGTGCGTGTGTGTGTGGGTGTGTCGTACATAAAACATATAACAGATAAATAATAATTTATTGAACTTAAGAGTGACTTGTAAAATAAAACAAAACGCACCCAATTTTTTTTTCGCTTTCTTTTAATTTATATTTGAGAAATTTAATATAAGTGCCTCCAGTGGGCCCTTTTTTCCAAATCCGGCCCTGTCCAGATTCTATTCCGACCATAACCTAACCGTGATCAACTCAAAAAGAAAAAAAGGACTCTACTGACGAGCAAAGTAAATATCAACTAGAAAACAAAAAAGGGACTGTACTGATGAGCAAATAAAATATCAACTTAGAAAATAAAAATAAGGACTCTACTGACGAGCAAATTAAAAAATCAATTGGAAAAACAAAAAGGGACTGTAGAGACGAGCACACTTAATTTGAACAAAATTTAACAACTATAAGACTCTACTGACGAGTAAGGTAAAAATCAACTAGAAAAACAAAAATAAGGGACTTTACTGACGAGCAAATTAAATATCAATCTAGAAGAAATCAAAAAGGACTCTACTGACGGATAAGAGAAAAAAACATTGGATAATTTTTTTAATACAACTTTAACTTCTAATACAAAATAGGAGAAAAAAAAGAGAGAAAGATATAGAGAGCAAAAAAGGACTCTACTGACAAGCAAATCAAATATAAACTTAAAATTAATAAAATAAAATATTAAATTAAAAGTAATAAATAAAAGTGTACTGACAATCAAACTGAATTTAGACAAAAAAGGGATTGTACTGACGAACAAAATGAAATCTCGAAAAAGAAAATAGGACTTTACTGACAAACAAAATGAAATCTAGACAGAGTAACAAAAAAGGGACTCTACTGACGAGCTAATTAAATACAAATCTGTTTTAATACAAAAATGCAAAGAGGACTTTATTTTTCTCCCCGGGCCCTTTACCCCCAAATCCTGCCCTGTCCTGATTCTATTCCAACCATAACCTAACAATCACATAGCAATATGTGCAATATGCGAATACTATACGGATTATCCGGTATTATTATTATTATTATTATAGCACACTCTTGTAACCTCCAAACAAACTCGATCAGGATTCAAAATACGAATGACCACCAGTAAAATGACCACCAATACAATCAACATTTGCTAAAGTATAAAAGGTGGGCCGACGTCGACTAAAAGACATTGCATTCGTGAAGACGAACGATAAAAGACACAAAGTGTTAAAATAATAATAATATTATTATTAAAAATAATTCTAGTGTTTTTTGTTTAGGAGAAATTATTTTAGTGAAAATGGTCTCAAGGGTGAGTACTGAAAAAGATTAAAAAGGGACTCTACTGACGAGCAAATTAAATATCAATTAAAAAGACAAAAAAGGACTTTACTGACTTGATGTATTTAAAAGTTTATGAGGTGTTCGATTTGCTCGTCAGTAGAATCCCTTTTTTGTTTTTTTTTGTCTAAATTCGATTTGCTCGTCAGTAGAATCCCTTTTTTGTTTTTTTTTGTCTAAATTCGATTTGCTTGTCAGTAGAATCCCTTTTTTGTTTTTTTTTGTCTAAATTCGATTTGCTCGTCAGTAGAATCCCTTTTTTGTTTTTTTTTTGTCTAAATTCGATTTGCTTACTCAAGAAATTATTTTAGTGAAAATGGTCTCAAGGGTGAGTACTGAAAAAGATTAAAAAGGGACTCTACTGACGAGCAAATTAAATATCAATTAAGAAGACATAAAAAGGACTTTACTGATTTGATGTATTCAAAGTTTATGAGGTTTAGTGTTATTACACTTTTATTTGAAATAAAAAATAAATTTTTGGAAAATTAATTTTACCTCTTTCTAACTCTCGCTTATACTCTTATTTTTTATTAACAACGATCTGCCGAGCTGTTTCTTTGAAATTTAGATAAAAGTGTTGAACGTCGTCAACATTTATGCTCATTCTACCGAATCGATTTTTAAAAATCAAAAACTGTTCGAAACCAAAATTTTCTCTTTTTTTCTCTCTCTCTCTCTTTCACACACACTCTCTTATACTTTCTTATTTTTAATTAAAAGTTTATAAAAAGAATTATGTTTTTACGGATATTTTGCATTTCATTTGTAAATTTGCTCGTCAGTAGAGTCCGTTTTGTATTTTGTTTTCATTTTGCTTCTCAATATATTCCGTTTTAATTTAACGCGTCAGTAGAGTCCCTTTTTTGTTTTTTTTTGTCTAAATTCGATTTGCTCGTCAGTAGAGTCCCTTTTATCTTTTTATGTCTAAATTAATTATTTTGATCGTCAGTAGAGTCCCTTTTTTGTTCTTTTGTTTATATTTAATTTGCTTGTCAGTAGAGTTCCTTTTTTATTCCTCTGTCTAAATTAATTACTTTGCTCGTCAGTAGAGTCCCTTTTTTGTTTTTTTGTCTAAATTCGATTTGCTCGTCAGTAGAATCCTTTTTATTTTTTTGGATTTTATATTTATTTTGCTCGTCAGTACAGTTCTTTTTTGTTTTTTTTATTGAAATTCATTTTGCTCGTCAGTAGAGTCCTCTTTCATTTTTCTTAAGTTTATGTTTAATTTGCTAGTCAGTAGAGCTCTTCTGTATAAATTAATTATTTTGCTTGTCAGTAGAGTCCTATTTTATTTCTTTTAGATCTATATTATTTATTATATATTTATTATATATTTATTTATATATTTATATATTTATTATTATATTTATCTTGCTCGTCACTAGAGTTTCTTTTTGTTTATATTTGTCCAAATTGAATTTGCTCGTCAGTAGAGTCCTTTCTTATGTAATAAGTTTATATTTAGTTTGCTCCTTAGTAGAGTTCTTTTTTATTTTGAAAACTTATATTTAATTTGCTCGTCAGTAGAGTCTTATTTTTGTTTCTTTATCTAAATTCAGTTTAATCGTCAGTAGACTATTTTTTTACTTTTGTCGAAATTCATTTCGCTCGTTAGTAGAGTCCTATTCCATTCGTTCTAAGTTTTAATATCTAATTTGCTCGTCAGTATAGTTCTTTTTTGTCTTTTAGATCAATTTCAAATTTGCTCCTCAGTAGAGTCCTTTTCCATTTTTAAGTGGTTATTTAATTTGCTCGTCAGTAGAGTCTTCTTTTTTATTCTTCTGTCTATATTAATTATTTTGGTGGTCAGTAGAATCCCTTTGTTGTAGTCTATTTTCAGTTTGTTCAAATTTAGTTAACTTGTCAGTACAGTTCTTTCTTGTTCCCTTATCAAGATTGAGTTTGGTCGTCAGTAGAGTCTCTTTTTGATTTTTTAGATTAATATTTAATTTGCTCATCAGTAGAATTCTTTTATTTAAATTCAATTTGCTGGTCAGTCGAGTTCTTTTCTTGTTTTTTTATTTAAATTAATACTGCTCGTCAGTAGAGTCCTTTTTTATGTTCAAAATTTATATTTAATTTGCTCGACAGTAGAGTTCCTTTTTTCTAAAATATTATTTTACTATTTTCTTTCAAAAAGTTATTATTTAGTGTGCTCATCAGTAGAGTCCCTTTTTTCTCTTTTATGTTGATATTTAATTTTGTTCGTCGGTGGAATCCTTCTTTGTCTTTTAGGTCAATATTAATTTTTGTCGTCAGTAGAGTCCTTTTCTAACTTCTTATACAAAAATAAATACAAAATAGAAATATTTTGAAAAATAAGTTACTTAAATAGAGAGAGATAGATAATAAGCTAGATAGAATAGAAGAATTATAAAGAAAAAAAAGAGAGATAAATAAACGCATATATAATGCAGATAAATACAAAATTTGAATAAAGAAAAAACTAAAGAAAATTCGTTCGATGTGAAAGAAAGAAGTATTTTCATTTTTATGAACTTTTATTTTTAATTTTTGAAAATAAGAGTGTGAAAGATGCAGCAAGTAAGGAATAAAGATAGAAAGAAAAGAAAAGAAATCAAGAAAATTTTATCATTTGCATTTTAAAAAGGAAGAGATAGAAAGAGAGTAGAATTTAAAGAAAATTTGTTAAAAAAATTACGTTTTTTTAATTTTATTCTGCAGATTGTATGTCTATTCGCCTTGTGCGCAGTCGCCCGTGCCGGAATTCTAGCCCCTGCAGCGCCTCTCTTGGCAGCCCCTGCTATTGCCACCAAAGTCTTGGCGACGGAAGGTAAAATATAAAAAACCACTTTATTTTCAAAATAACCACTTAAAAAACTCATTTTAACAACTAAATATAAAATATTATTGTCTACAAGTCAATACATTGATTTACAAGTTTATGCAACTTGAGGCAAAATGCCACTTACACCTAATTTAATAAGAATATATCGAATAATAATAAATAATAGTCATTTTATAATTTTATTAAAGTCAATTTATTATTTTATAAAAAATAAAATTGCACAGTGTGAAACGTGCTTTAGCGTAAAGCCGCTACCACACTTGCTATTTTATATATAACGCTCCAAAATTGTTTTATATGAAACCGGATACATGTGTTGACGGCTTTAGCGTTTAAAGTTGTTTTCACACTTGAGATTTTAAGGAAAAATGTTAAAACAATTGTATATTATATATAAAGTTCTTCTGTAAAGGTGTATGAATGGTTAATCCTCCTGAACGATTATTCGGATTTTGATAAATCTTTCTGAAGTTTGTTAAGGGTTTTTTTAGGATTTTTTAAATTATAGAAATATAGTTAGATTGTAGAAATAAATGGAAAAAATGACAAAAAAAACAACTAAATTTTTTTTAATAATTAAGTCGATTATTTACGCACAAGCAACTTTCCTTAAGGCTAAATTTTACTTATACCTAGTTTATTTACGACTTTTTAGACTACGACCACCATCCTCAGTACAGTTTTGCATATGATGTCCAGGATGCCTCAACTGGTGACTCCAAATCGCAACATGAGACCAGAGATGGCGACGTTGTACGAGGACAGTACTCCCTTTTGGAGGCTGATGGTAATTTAAATATATTCATATATATATATATATATATATATATATATATATAATTATTTTTTATTAGGAACTAGAAGAATTGTTGACTACACCGCCGATGCCATCAACGGCTTCAACGCCGTCGTTCGCAAAGAAGGATTAATTGCCAAAGCGGCTCCTGTGGCCATCGCTGCTCCAGCCCCTGTCGCATACGCCGCCCCTGCCATCGCCAAGTTCGCAGCGCCTGCACCGATCATCGCTGCTGCACCGGTAAATAATAAAAATAGTTGGTATATTTGGATAGTCGAGACCTTTCATTTGATACCCAACGAGACCTTTCATTGATACCCAACATGCCTATATTTGAAGTAAAACTTCTTAACTCATTTTTGATTTCATTTGGCAACCCATTGGTCGGCGCTTTATTGTATCTCTCGTAACTTTTGAACCGTTTGTCCAAATTGAGTAAAATATTTGGCAAAATTGTTTTAAATTGAATTATCTATAATTTGTTCTAAGACAGTAAAGCCTTACAGCAACTTGGTATACTTCAAAAAAGCTAAAATAGGCACCAGAACTTAAATAAATGTTGCGTACGGAACTCTGTTGCTTCTTTGAGTGTGTTACTAAGATATTTGTTTAGTGCTCGTCGAGACCTTTCATTTTATACCCACCATGCCTATATTTGAAGTAAAACTTTTTAACTCATATTCAACCCCGAAATCAGCAACCCATTGGTCAACCTTTTATTAAAACTCTTGTAACTTTTGAATCGTTGGTCCAAAATGCATGGAATATTCGGCAAAGTTGTTCTAAATTTTAATATCTATAAAATTGTCTAGTACAGTAAAACTCTACAGCAACTCGGTATACTTTAAAATAGCAAAAATAGCCATCAGAACTTGAATAAATGTTGTGTACGGAACCATTTGGGTTTGTTGAGTATATTACTAAGATATTTGTATAGAGCTCGTCAAGACCTTTTATTTGATACCCAACATGCCTATTTGAAGTAAAACTTCTTAACTCACATTTGACCCGCTGTACTATTTAAACTCTAGCTATTTATGGTGCATTTATTTATTAAATCACTTATAACTTCTAAACCATTTGTTCGATATAAATGATATATACAACAAATTTGTTTAAAATTAAATTATCTACAACTTTGTCTTATACCCCAATGCTCTACACCAACTCGGTATACCTCAAAACTAAATTTAAATTTCAATTACCGATTTTTTTCCAGGTAGCAAAACTCGCAGCGCCTCTGGCTTACGCAGCTCCAATCGCTAAATTCGCTGCTCCAGCGGCCCCTGCAATCGCTTACGCCGCCCCTGCTCCAATCGCTTACGCCGCCCCTGCTCCAGCAATCGCTCCAATCGCTAAATTTGCTGCAGCTACTCCCCTTCCAGCAGCTCCAATCGCTTATTCAGCGTCCCCTTACCATTACGCAGCTTACGGCTACGCTGCTCCAGCGCCCGCTTACGCTAAATTCGCTGCTCCAGCTATCGCCTATTCGAGCTACATTCGCTGAGGAGTAGGAGGAGGATATAGAAGATTAGTTGAAGGACTAAGGCAATAGGACAACTGACGACTGATTGATGTAATGATTCTTTTGTAATGTATTTGATAGGTAAATAAATTTTGTATGGAAACATTATGTGGTGGGTTTTTGGTTGATGGGAGAGGTTTGTGTTGTATGGGAAATTCGGGGGGAATTTTGTTGGCTATACAGTGGTTTTGGACAGAATTTTGCCAGGACAATATTTTTAGAGTTTTGGGCAAAAATTGGAGAAGTGTACCAGGGCGCACCTTGTACTTACTTACATTGTCAATATTTCAATTACAGTTTACAGTATTAATTTATAAATTTTTGTATATACATTGTTGGGGAGATTTGTGGCAAATTGTATTGGCTACAAAGTGGTTTTGGACAAATTTGTGCTAGACAAATATTTTAAGAGTTTTGGACAAAACTTTAGAGAAGTATACCAAGACGTACCTTAGGCTTGGATACATTGTCTACATTTTAACCACAATTTGCAAGATTATAAATGACTTTTATTATATACTTTGTTTGGGGAATTTATTTGGAATTGTATTGGCTATAAAGTGATTTTGGACAGAATTTTGCCAGACTAGTATTTTAAGAGTTCTGGACAAAAATATAGGAACATTTATCATGATGTACCTTGTCTTGGCTACATTGTCCACATTTTTAGTATCATTTATAAAGTTATTGAATGATTTTATGTATATACATTGTTTGGGAGATTCGTGGCAAATTTTGTGGGCTATACAGTGGTTTTGGAAAAATTTGTGCTAGACCAGTATTTTAAGAGTTTCTGACAAAAATATGGAAACGTATACCAGCACGTACTTTGCGTTTATTTGTATTGTCCAAGTTTTAATCATGATTTACAATACGAATACATATATTTATATATATACATTGTTTGGGAAAATCGTGGCAAATTTTGTTGGCTATAAAGTGATTTTGGACAAAATTTTGCCAGTATTTTAAGAGTTCTGGACAAAATAAACAAAAGTGTACAACAACGTACCTTAGGCTTGGATACATTGTCTACATTTTAACCACAATTTGCAAGATTATAAATGACTTTAACTACGTACATTGTTTGGGAGATTTTTGGTAAATTGTATTGGCTTCAAAGTGGTTTTGGACAGAATTTTGCCAGACTAGTATTCTAAGAGTTCTAGACAAAAATATAGGAACATTTATCATGATGTACCTTGCACTTACCTACATTGTCTACAATTTCTGTATCATTTATAAAATTATTGAATAACATTATGTATATACATTGTTAGGGAAATTCATGGCAAATTTTATTGGCTATAAGGTGGTTTTGGACAAATTTCTACTAGACAAATATTTTAGGAGTTCTTTGCAAAAATATAGAGAAGTATTCCAAGACGTACCTTGTGTTCAACTACATTGTTAACATTTTAACCACAATTTGCAAGATTATAAATGACTTTAACTTTGTACATTGTTTGGGAGATTTTTGGTAAATTGTATTGGCTTCAAAGTGGTTTTGGACAAAATTTTGCCATACAGATATTTTAGGAGTTATGTGCAAAAATATAGAAAAATGTACCATCCCTTTTATTAGAAATTTTTTACTAATTTTATTTCTATGTATAATTATGTGTTGCTCGTCAGTAGAGTTCTATTCTTTAGGAATTCGGTTTGCTCGTCAGTAGAGTTCTTTTTTATTTTTGTACTTAATTTGTAATGTAATTTTTTTATTTAAGTCAGTAGAGTCCCTTTTAAGTCGCTCCATTCGTCAATGAAATCTCTTTTTTATTTAAAGTATGCTTGTCAGTAGAGTCCCTTTCTTATTTTATGTATGGCTTGCTCATCAGTAAAGTCTTGTAGGGTAAAAATTCAGCTCGTTTGTATAGTTCTTTTTCATTTTTTTTTAAATTCTGTATGCTCTTCAGTAGAGTTCTTTGTTATTTATCATTTCTCAATTTCTTCTCAATTTCTTGTTTAACAATATTTTATGTATGTTTATTAATTTTTTCTCCAATGTAGCATTTTATTAATTATATACTTGCTCGTCAGTAGAGTCCCTTTTGCTGTACGCTATCTTCACAATATAACAAAATAATAATAGAAAGAAATTTGCTCGTCAGTAGAGTCCCTTCTGCTGTACATTGTCTTCGTAATATAACAATATTTAATATTATAAAACAATTTGCTTGTCAGTAGAGTTCTTTGGATATGTAAATATGATATTTTGATAGAGCTCGTAGGGACCTTTCATTTGATACCCAACACGCCTATATTTGAAGCAAAACTTTTTAAGTCACATTTGACCTAAACTTAAGTTTGTACACGACTACGGCAACTCAATGGTTTACTTATTAAATCTGTTGTAACTTCTGAACCCTTGCACCAAAATAAATGAAATATTTGACAAATTTGTTCTAAATTAAATTATCTATAATTGTACTTGGTATCAATCCTTAAATATACTCGGTATACTTTAAAATTACAATAGAAACCTTTGCGTTTATTTGTATTGTCAAAGTTTTACCCAGGATTTACAATATGAGTACATCGTTTTATACATATATATTGTATGGGAAGTTCGTGGGGAATTTTGTTGGCTATAAAGTGGTTTTGGACAAATTTCTGCTAGACATATATTTTCAGAGTTTTGGACAAAAATATATAAAAAAGTGCCAGTGAGCTCCTTGCGTTTACCTACATTGTCTACATTTTTAGTATCATTTATAAAGAAATTGAACAATTTTATGATTTTTTGCGAGGCGATTTAAAATTTTATTTATATACATTGTTAGGGAAATTCGTGGCAAATTTTATTGGCTATACAATGATTTTGGACAGAATTTTGCTAGACAAATATTTTTAGAGTTTTGGACAAAAATATACAAAAGTGTACCAAGACGTACCTTGTACTTACTTACATTGTCTACATTTTCTTTTACATTTATAAAGTTATTGAATAATTTTAAGTATATACATTATTTGGGAAATTCTTGGCAAATTTTATTGGCTATACAATGGTTTTGGACAAAATTTTGCTAGACAAATATTTTAAGAGTTCTGGACAAAAATATAGGAACATTTATCATGATGTACCTTGGCTTGGCTACATTGTCCACATTTTAACTACAACTTATAAGATTGTAAATAATTGTGGACATATACATTGTTAGAGAAATTTATGGGCAATTTTATTGGCTATTAGGTGGTTTTGGACAAATTTCTACTAGACAAATATTTTCAGAGTTTTGAACAAAAATATTCAAAAATGTACCAGGGAGCTCCTTGCGTTTACCTACATTGTCTACATTTTCAGTACCATTTATAAAATTAATAATAAATGTTACTTATATCTATTGTTAGTAAGATTTGTAGATAACTTATTTATCTTTCGAGTGGTTTAGAACAATTTTCTCCAAAACTAATATTTTAAGAGTCAAATATGAAAAAAAATATTATTTTCTTCATTACCTAATTTAAGTGCTGCGAGCCGTTTTGCATTTCATAAATAAATAAATGATTTTAATATCAAAAATTAATTGATTGGACAAATACATTGTTCACATTTTCAGTAACATTTATAAAATTATTGAATAACTTTATGTATATACATTGTTTAGGAAATTTTTTGGCAAATTTTGTTCGCTATGTGATTTTAGACAAGTTTCTCCTAAACAAATATTTTAAGAGTTATCTAAAAAAATATGAAAAAAAACAGTTATTTTCTCCATCACCTAATCCAAACAGTGCTGCAAGCAGTTTTGCATTTCATAAGTAAATAAATGATTTTAAGATCAAAAATTAATTATTTAGATAAATAATTATTTAGACAAACGTAGATAATTTAGTTATCTTTGAGCCGTTTGAAGATTGTTTGAGGATAAATTAGATAATTAAAAGTTATGTTCTAAATTATAAAAAAAAGTACGTCCAATATACTAAAAACTTAAGTTTACCCCCAAGCAATAAAATGTATGGTGCATTTTTACATTTTAGTACATAACTTTGAAAATATCTTAGGTATCTTAAAACTATCTTAGAACAGATTAAAGATAACTGAATTATCTACATTTTTCTTATATATTATGTACTTCAAAAATA
>NW_020538040.1:3147744-3169577 GCF_003426905.1 Ctenocephalides felis | reverse complement strand
AAAAAATTCTACTAATGAGCAAAATAAAATATTAAACAAATCAACTAACAAAAGTGAGTGGAAAAAATATTAAAAGCAAAACTCTAAAGAAAAAAGAACTCTACTAACTACTAACACTAAAATGATAAACAACAAAGGCTCTACTAATAAGCAGAAAATAATATGTAAAATATTTAGAACAAAAGGACTGTACTGATAAACCAAAATAAATCACAAAAATAAAAAAAAATCTGGTGTATAAAATTCACTAAAAAAAGAAAAGAACTCTACTGACTATGTATAATATAATTACTTACATATTCCTTAAAACTTTACTATCACAGCCCTCCTCATCCTCCGCATCCCCATTAACCCGACTACTTTTCTCCTCCGTCGCCTTCGGCTTTTCATCCCTCTTCTTACAACTTTTGTTATCCAACCCTTTTTTAAACTCCAAAGAAACGGCTACGGAATCCGCATAGATCTCCTTCGGAAATCTACTATACAGTCTCAATTCAGTCTCTACGGTCTCGTCCTGCATCACAGTACAGGTATCGGGCAGCATTAATTTTAAAGATTTAATTGTAAAGACATCCGAAAGGTCGGACAGGATGTTCGATTGGGGTTGATCGCTGAGGGAAGTTGATTTTTTCGCTAGTAGTTGTTTTAGGGATTTTGTCATCTCTTCGAAGTAGAAATGACGGACTAGAATTTCCAGTTCTTGAGAGCTCGATATGGCGGCTGATACTCGGATGTACCTGGGGGTAGAGGAAATATGTGTTATTGGATAGAGCTTGTCGAGACGTTTCATTTGATACCCCACATGCCTATATTTGAAGTAAAACTTGTTAAGTTATGTCTTAAACGAAATTCGGCAACCCATTGGTCCACTTTCGTTACATCTCTTGTAACTTTTGAACAGTTTGTCCGAATTGAATGAAATATTCGGCAAAATTGTATTAAATTCAATGATCTATAGCTATAATATAGTCTAATATATTTATAACACTAGGGCAAAAATGATTTTGCAAATTATGGTTTGTTGAATTTATCCATATGATATTTAGACAGTGCTCGTCGATACCTTTCATTTGATACCCCACATGCCTATATTTGAAGTAAAACTTTCTGACTTATATCTTAAACCGAGTTCGGCAACCCATTGGTCGGCGTTTTATTATAATTCTTGTAACTTTTGAACGGTGTGTCTGAATTGAATGAAAAATTAGGCAAAATTGTGCTAAATCAAATGATCTATAATATGGTCTACTGTATTTATAAACTTAGATTTTGAGAATTAAATAAAAAACCCTATTAGTTTATTGAATTTATTTCTATTGTATTTGTATAGTACTTGTCGAGACCTATCATTTGATACCCCACAAGCCTATATTTGAAGCAAAACTTTTTAACTTTGATAATAAAAAGAACACTCTACTGACAAATATTAGAAGATTAAAAAGGGAATCTAATGAGTGACAAGGAAACTTATTTTTGTAATTTTGAGTATAAAAAGGACTCTACTGACGAGCAAATTAAATTAAACAAAACAACAAAAAATTGACTCTACTGACGGTCAAATTATATAGCAATATAAAATGTAAAAAATGGATTCTACTGTCGAGCAATTTAAAAGACAAAAAAGTGACTCTACTGACGGTTAAATTATATAGCACTATGGAACTCTACTGACGAACTAACTCCTTTTTGATCTAGAATAAAAAAGGAGACTTTACTGACGAGCAAATTAAAAAAGAAAAATGGACTCTACTAACGAGCAAACTCTTTTTTATTTTAGAATCTAAGAAAAGAGACTCTACTAAGACCAAATTGAAAAAGAAATCAACTAACAATTAAGCTCCCTTTGACCCAGAATTAAGAAAGGGACTCTACTGATCAAATTCAGGCACATTAAATTCCAAACTAAGATAGAAAAAAAGGACTGTACTGACGAGCAAACTCTTTTTTGACCTAGAATCTAAAAAAGGGACTCTACTGACAAGCAAATCAAATGTCAAATTAAAATAGAAAAAGGACTCTACTGACGAACTAAAATCTTTAAAAAGGGTTTCTACTAACGAGCGAACTCCTATTTTGAACCTAGAATCTAAAAAAGGGACTCTACTGACGAGCAACCTCCTTTTTGTCCTAGAATCTAAAAAGGGACTCTACTGACGAGCAAATTAAAATCATTCAATTACAACCATTTCTCCATCACAAAAAGAACTTTACTAACTAGCAAACTAAATATCGTCACAAAAACTGATAAAAAATTTAAAATAAAAATAAAAGTTAACACTACTGACGCGTGAACTAATTAAAACTAGGTGTAAGTGTCACATTATCTCAATCATCAGTAGAGTCCGAATAAAAATATAGTGCAAAAGAAACAAAGGACCGAATTCTGTCCGAACAAATTAAAGAATTATCTCTGGCAACACTAACTAGGCGTCAGTGGTATTGTGCCTTAAAAAAAGTTGCATATATATATATAATATATATATATATATATATATATACGAGGTCTGTTCAAAAAGTACCCGGAATTACTAATAATTAAATTTCGCGGGTCTGGAGTGTCTGATTGTCAAAATTTTTTTTTTATTGTGTTGGTATACATGCCCCTAAAGTATGATGAAATTTTCAGCTATATTCACTGTTTACTTTGTCTGTGGTAGTCGCTAAGGTTCCGACGTGTTTTTCTGAGCTCGGCGATTTTTACAATGGAAGAATTGAAAAGTCAAAGAATTTGTATTAAATTTTGCGTAAAAAATGAAATAAAGTGTTGCAAAGTGCAAAAATTCACCAGATATGGCTCCGTGTGACTTTTTCCTATTCCCAAAGTTGAAGAGACCCATGAAAGGACGGCGGTTTTCCTCGATTGAAGAAATAAAGGCCGAATCGCTGAGAGTGCTCAAGGACATATCAATCAAAAAGTGAATATCAAGGGTGCTTCGAAAATTGAAAAAAACGCTGGCATAAGTGTATTATATCTGGGGGGGACTACTTTGAAGGGGACCACATTAATGTAGACGAATAAATAAATATTTTTTTGAAAAAACGAAAATTCCGGGTACTTTTTGAACAGACCTCGTATATACATACACATTATCTTTTATCATTACCTTTCCAAGTCGTTCATCTTCTTATAACAAGCAGCAAGTTCGAGTTGTGTCTGCACCACCAAAGTCCTCCATCCTTCATCACTAAAAGCCCTTAGGGCATCATTTAAAAATACAATGGCCTTATTCATCTGTCCGATATCCGATGAAAATCTGGCGATATCTAAACCGATCAGCCGAGCGCTTCTAATGCGCCCTATGTGCTTGTAAGTACCCATTGCTAGTTCTGCTAATTCCTAGAAAAGAGGTAATGGAGTCAAAATTACTGCACGGAAGGGATGAACATTGTGCTTTAGGTGTGAAGTTGGGTGGGAATAATGGCGGTTAGGATTTGAATTTGAAATTTGTGAAAGTGTTTAGTAAGAGTGTATTTAAATGTGGAAAATATTAAGGTGATAAATATTTGGAGTTAAAGATAATTTAATGAAAAGGACTCTACTGACGAGAAAACTTAATTTTGATTTACAGAATAAAAAAATTTCTAAAAAAGTGTAATGGAATCAAAATTACTACATGGAAGAGTTGAACAATGTGCTTTAGGTGTGAAGTTGGGTGGGAATAATGGTGGTTAGGATTTGAATTTGAAATTTGTAGAAGTATTTAGTAATAGTGTATTTAAATGTGGAAAAATTCAAGATAATACAAATTTGGAGATAAAGATAATTTAACGAAAAGGATTCTACTGACGAGCAAACTAAAAAATAATTAAAATTAACTAAATATAAATAAGTTTATAGTAAATGAATTAAATAATAAATGAATAAGTAATAAAATAGTTAATAGTTAATTATTGACTTGAGCTTTATTATAATATTATTATACTGACGGCTTGTATAATAAATAAATAAGTAAATAAATTTAAATCTACAGAATAAAAAAAGGACTCTACTGACGAGCAAACTCAATTTTGATCTAAAAGATAATAAAAAAAATTAATGATATTGAATATTTGCAAATAAATTAAATATTTAAAGTTTTATAAAATATAGTAATAATATAAAATTACTTATTATTCAAAATTTTATATTTATAATTAAATGTACTATAACAAAATATTTGACTGTATCAAAATTACTGCACGTAAGTGGTGACAATATACTTACAAGGAGAACCCGCGCATTGCTCGTCTGGGATTTTGATGAAATTTGGCACAATGGTAGATTTCATGCCCAAACTGACTCTGGTAAAATATTAGAGGCCTATGAAAAGCGGTTTAATTATAAAAATTAATTAAAGTTTGCATTTAAGCAGCGCACTGTACACCATCGCTACACATAGCATGGAGCGTTCTTTCTTATCAGCGGGAGATTGTCCGAGTGGTAACGTCGGCGAATTGTAATTTTTGCGTCTATGGTCGAGAGTTCGAATCCGACTTAAGGTTTTTATTTTTTTTTACTATTTTCATTTCATATTTATAACTGCATGAGTTAATAAAATTAAAATTAATTCAAATTTTAAATTGATTTTATATTTTTCATTAAATTCTATAATAAAGTCCCCTGAAGTGATACCAGAAAAATTGATGTAAAACATAATTTCATATTAATAACAACAATAATAAGAGTGAAAAAAAAAATATTTCTTTGCATATAAACGCTAATATAAGTTCTACAATTGACTGGATGATACTTAACAATACAACAAACAAAAAAATAAATTTTCAGTGAGGACATTTCAAAAATTTAGGCAGTGTTGCATATAAGATTTTGCACTAGCGATGGTTTTCTTAAAAATTCTAATATTTGCCAATATGCTTGCAAACCAATCGTATTGGATCATCTTTTGAAAAATATACACAGATAACTGATGATTAATCAGAGAATGTATCTCGAATGTTTTTTTCTTTTTAGTTAATTGTTTTTCTTGTTGTCTGATTTGACAACAATTTTCTATTTTCTAAATAAACAACTTTACCAGTGTGGAGAAATAAGCTGCGAGCTATTTTTATGTTTATCTGGTTTTTGCGATAAGTATCATCCAGTCAATTGTAGAACTTATATTAGCGTTTATATGCAAAGAAATTATATTTTTTTTTCACTCTTATTAACTTCCCGAAGGAGAAGTTTATGTTTTCATAAAAAAATCCGATTCGCTAATTTTATGTTTTCTCGACGTTTCAAGCCATTCTGAATCGAATGAGACCAAATTGGAAAAAGTATGTGGGTGTGTGTGTGTGTGTGTGGTGTGTGTGTGTGTGTGCGTGTGCACCAACAGATTTTTGCCGTAAATCGCCGTTTCCTCAAAACGGCTGGACCGATTTCAAAAATTTAAAAGCCATTCGATGTATCTCGATGAGGACTATTGTTTGTCAGTTTTGTGCGACGATCGGCCAAACCGTTTCTTCGTAAATAGCAGAGAAGTGAAAACTCTTTCGTCCACGTTTTAGCCCGCAGTTATGAATCGATTTTGAAAATTCAAAAACCGTTCGATAGATATTGGTTGGGAATCGTGCTGATTAGTTTTTGGTAGAGATCGGCCGGGCCGTTTTCTTGTAATAAAGTTTTTAAAAAAAAAATTTCGACGATTTTTATGATTATTTTTTTGACGGTAGATACCATAGTCTTCTAGATCATACTAAAATATTACGGCCCTACGACAACTGGTTCAGCTTTAAAAATTCGTCAAAGTTTGCAAAAATCAGTATGGTCTTTTTGGCATTTGTCAAAATTAGACTTTTGATCGACGTTTTCTCAAAAACGCCTGAACCGATTTTAGAAATTTAAAAGCCATTTGATGTATTTCGGTGAGGACTATCGTTGTCAGTTTTGTGTGACGATCTGCCAAGCCGTTTCTTTGTAATTTGAAAAAAAGTGTTGAACTTTTCGTCCACATTTAAGCTCATCCTACCGAACCGATTTTGAAAAATCAAAAACTGTTCGAAAGATATCATTTGGAAATGATGCTGATTAATTTTAGGTGAAAATCTACCGAGCCGTTTTCTTGTAATTAACTGTTGAAAAAATGTGTTAAATTTTCGTCCACATTTAAGCTCATCCTACCGAACCGATTTTGAAAAATCAAAAACTGTTCGAAAGATATCATTTGGAAATGATGCTGATTAGTTTTAGGTGAAAATCTACCGAGCCGTTTTTCTTGTAATTAACTGTTGAAAAAAAGTGTTAAATTTTCGTCCACATTTAAGCTCATCCTACCGAACCGATTTTGAAAAATCAAAAACTGTTCGAAAGATATCATTTGGGAATGATGCTGATTAGTTTTAGGTGAAAATCTACCGAGCCGTTTTCTTGTAATTAAATGTTGAAAAAAAGTGTTAAATTTTCGTCCACATTCAAGCTCATCCTACCCAACCGATTTTGAAAAATCAAAAACTGTTCGAAAGATATCATTTGGGAATGATGCTGATTAATTTTAGGTGAAAATCTACCGAGCCGTTTTCTTGTAATTAAATGTTGAAAAAATGTGTTAAATTTTCGTCCACATTTAAGCTCATCCTACCGAACCGATTTTGAAAAATCAAAAACTGTTCGAAAGATATCATTTGGGAATGATGCTGATTAATTTTAGGTGAAAATCTACCGAGCCGTTTTCTTGTAATTAAATGTTGAAAAAATGTGTTAAATTTTCGTCCACATTTAAGCTCATCCTACCGAACCGATTTTGAAAAATCAAAACTGTTCGAAAGATATCATTTGGGAATGATGCTGATTAATTTTAGGTGAAAATCTACCGAGCCGTTTTCTTGTAATTAAATGTTGAAAAAATGTGTTAAATTTTCGTCCACATTTAAGCTCATCCTACCGACCGATTTTGAAAAATCAAAAACTGTTCGAAAGATATCATTTGGGAATGATGCTGATTTAATTTTAGGTGAAAATCTACCGAGCCGTTTTCTTGTAATTAAATGTTGAAAAAATGTGTTAAATTTTCGTCCACATTTAAGCTCATCCTACCGAACCGATTTTGAAAAATCAAAAACTGTTCGAAGATATCATTTGGGAATGATGCTGATTAATTTTAGGTGAAAATCTACCGAGCCGTTTTCTTGTAATTAAATGTTGAAAAAAAGTGTTAAATTTTCGTCCACATTCAAGCTCATCCTACCCAACCGATTTTGAAAAATCAAAAACTGTTCGAAAGATATCATTTGGGAATGATGCTGATTAATTTTAGGTGAAAATCTACCGAGCCGTTTTCTTGTAATTAAATGTTGAAAAAATGTGTTAAATTTCGTCCACATTTAAGCTCATCCTACCGAACCGATTTTGAAAAATCAAAAACTGTTCGAAAGATATCATTGGGAATGATGCTGATTAATTTTAGGTAAAAATCTACCGAGCCGTTTTCTTGTAATTAACTGTTAAAAAAAAATTTAAGTCTTTTTCATGGAACTTTTTTGGCGATATACATCATGGTCTTATAGAACTTACTGTAATATTACAGCATTACGACAAGTAGTTTAATTTTAAAATTCGTCAAACTTTGCTAAAATTATTATCGTTTTTTTTTTTAAAAGTAGGATTGATGAAGTATATTATTTACACATTTTTTTGATCCAGTCGATTATTTACACATATCGGAAGTTCATGTAATTGCCTCAAGGCTAAATATCAAACCAACTAGTTATTGTTGTTATTAATATGAAATTATAATGTTTTACATCAATTTTTTGGTATCACATCAAATTTATATACACGTAAATGGGGACTTTATTATAGAATTTAATGAAAAATATAAAATCAATTTAAAATTTGAATTAATTTTAATTTTAATAACTCATGCAGTTATAAATATGAAATGAAAATAGTAAAAAAAAATAAAAACCTTAAGTCGGATTCGAACTCTCGACCATAGACGCAAAAATTACAATTCGCCGACGTTACCACTCGGACAATCTCCCGCTGATAAGAAAGAACGCTCCATGCTATGTGTAGCGATGGTGTACAGTGCGCTGCTTAAATGCAAACTTTAATTAATTTTTATAATTAAACCGCTTTTCATAGGCCTCTAATATTTTACCAGAGTCAGTTTGGGCATGAAATCTACCATTGTGCCAAATTTCATCAAAATCCCAGACGAGCAATGCGCGGGTTCTCCTTGTTAGAGTGTGAAGTTCGTTCGAGTTTGATGATGAGATAACCGTTAGGATTTGAAAATCAAATTTCAAATATATTCAATAAAAATACTATTTAAACGTTTATACATTATTTGTTAAGTTAAATGTTAAGTAAAGTGCATGTTTAATTTGCTCGTAGGTAGAGTCCCTTTTTTGCGTTTTAGTTTGTTAGTTTGTATTTTAATTTGCTCGTCAGTAGAGTCCTCTTTTTGTCTTTTAGTTTGTAATTTAATTTGCTCGTCTAGAGTCCCTTTTTAGATTTTTAGTTTGTAATTTAATTTGCTCGTCAGTAGAGTCCCTTTTTATGTTTTGGTTTGTATTTTAATTTGCTCATTAGTAGAGTCCCTTTCTAGTTTTTTAGTTTGAAATTTAATTTGCTCATTAGTAGAGTCCCTTTTTAGATTTTTAGTTTATAATTTAATTAGCTCGTCAGTAGAGTCCCTTTTTGTCTTTTTGTTTATAATTTAATTTGCTCATCGGAAGAGTCCCTTTTTAATCTTTGTGTTTGTAATTTAAATTTGCTCGTCAGTAGAGTCCCTTTTTAATCTTTTTCTTTGCAATTTACTTTGCTCGTCAGTAGAGTCCATCCTTGGTCTTATCGATCAAATAAATTAAATTATTAAATATATAAATCAAAATATCAATTTGATGATATATCATTAAAATAAAATTTCAAAAAGGGACTCTACTGACGAGCAAACTGAATATCGAATTGAAAAATTAGAAAAAGAACTCTACTAACGAGCAAACTAGAAGTAAAAGCCAGCAGGACTCTAATGATGATATCAAAAGAAAAAAACACCCTACAAATGAGCAAGGTAAAAATAAAAGGCAAAAAGGACTCTACTGACGAGCAAACTAAAATTAAATGGAGAAATTAACTCTACTGACGAGAAAAGTAAAAGGAAAATGAACTTTACTGGCGAGCAAACTAAACATAAAAATTATTTTTGTGTTCTGAGTTTGTAAAAAATACAGTAAAAAAATTTGCTTGCGAAGAAATTTTATAAATAAATATAAAATCGAGCAAATCAGATCAAAAGAGACTCTACTGACGAGCAAACTAAGCAGTAACGTAAATTTATCATCGAATTGAGATTTAATAATAGAAAATATGTTCTAATACTTATATATTGTTATATATCATTAGAAAGCTAATAAAATTATCTACAAATCTGTATATAACAATTTGTATATTTTGGAACAAAATTATGTTAATAAAATATTTATACTTGAATATCGAATACTGACGCCATTTTGGGTAAATTAGTATGTCTGCCACTTACATTTTTTATAATTATATGAATTTTGTTAATAAATTGTTAAAACGTAAATATAGTATTATATATCATTAGAAAGCTAATAAAATTATCTACAAATCTGTATATAACAATTTATAACTCTTAGAACAAAATTATAGTTAAAAACGTGTTTATTCATAATTGAATAACAAACCGATTTGAAACAAAATTACTGCACATAAAAGCTGAACGTTATACTTCGAGTATGAAGTTCGCGCGTTTGAAGTAACCGTTAAGATTTAAAATTCAAATTTCAAATATATTTAGAAAAACATAGTTCTAACTTTACCAAATAATGTCTCTGAAAGGCATCATTCGAACTCAAAGCCTCCTTCAGCTTATCAGTCGGCGACGGCTGCTGCTTCGTACCAGGACAATCACCCATTCCTGCTGACAGATTGACGACGGCATGAAGTTGCGTTGAAGTAGGACTGCAACCCGGCATCAGGCCGCAGAGTTTACCCAGAGATTTCAACTAAAATTGTAAAAAATATTAAAATTAAAAAAATATACTAGTAACGTATTATAATTAATATTTGAGATAATTAGTATTGATTTCAGAATAATTTCCAAGAAAAATATAAAAGGTCAAGTGTGAAACAAGCTTTACGTCGCTAAAGCGTGTCTCACACTCAACCGGCTTCATATGAAGTTATACACGAGGCTCATATACAAAATGTCAAGTGTGAGTGCGGCTTTAAGCTAAAGCGTGCTTTACACTGTGCAATTTGAATACAACAAAAAATCAACGAAAAATCGAAAAGTAGTACTCCAAAACATAAAGTTTTCAAGTTATTTCAAACAACTAAAAATAGAACTCTACTGACAAGCAAAGTGATTATAATAAGCACAAAAAAAGTATTATACTTACAAAAAACAAAAGATATTAAATTGTTAGGAAATAAAGAAAGGATTCTACTGACAAACAAGTTTAATATCGATCCAAAAAATTAAAAGTGGACTATACTAACGATAAACCCAATTTTTTCACTGGTTCTAACTACTAGTACTAGTAACTAGTAGACTCTACTGGCAAATAAATGTGATATCAATCTAGAAGATAAAAGGGACTCTACTGACAATCAAATAATCTGAAGAATTGACGATTCAATCAAGTACAATCATCTTTTACATTTTAATATGTTAAATATCAGTTTGCTTGTCAGTAGAGTCCACTTTTAATCTTTTGGATCAATATTTTGTTTGTTATATTTTTCTGGTCCATGATATTTTTTTTGATTAACTCGTCAGTAGAGTCCTCTAAATATATTTTAAGCAATTAATTTTTTTATGTTTTATATAATTTGCTCGTCAGTAGAGTCCTTTTTAACTTCCCATAGGGTGAGTTATTGCAATCGTCCAAAAATCGAAATTGAAAATGATTACATTTCTCGACGTTTCGAAGGTTTCTGAACATTTTTAAGGGACATACCTCAGAAACTAAATGGATGTGTTTGTGTGTATGTATCGTATGTATAGATACAATTTTTCAGTCACGTTTTCGGGCGCACGGATCAACCGATTTGTATGGTTTAAAAAACATTCGATTCCTATTGATAGGCAGATGTGCTGATAAATTTTTGGCAAAGGTAGGCCCAGCGGTTACGGAGACACAGGGCTAAATGTTAAAAAAATTTAAAAGTTTTGAGTGAACTAAGCGTCCGATTTAAATGATCCAAAGAACTTTCTGCTTGTTTCAACAAAATAATTGCTTTTGGAAAAAAAAATTTTGTTTCGAATTTTCTTTTCCATAAAGTATTTTTGTAATTTTGGATTAAAAATTCAAATAATCACCCAGGCTAAGCACAGTCTAAGCGCCACTTTGGTACCAATGTTTACCCGAGTGCGTTTAGACTGTTAATACACTGGAGCACTTTTCCAATTTTGTTAAAACTATTGAATGAAAATGTGAGATTGCTGCCAAGCTAAGCACAGTATAAGTGAAAATGTCGCACAGAATTATTTGCAAATGCGTTTAGACTGCGACTATACGGGAGCACTTTTTCAATTTTGTGTAAATTAGGCAACTATTTTTTTTTTTGAAATTGAATTCGAAATGAAATGACGATTGTTAATGCTCTGGAGATAAATTGATTTATTTAATAGATTCACATTAATTTGCTCAGATATAACAAACAAGATAGCAAAAATAATGAAAGTTACAGTATTTGTTATTAACGTTTAAAATTTCTCGAACATTTCATTACGGTACGGAAAGTTCCAGCAACTTGCCTCAAGGCACGATGCCATACACCACTAGTTCATTTATTTATTTATTTATTTATTACCTTATCGCTAGCATAAGCCCACAAATCAGCCGTGTACAAAGAATACTGCTCCACGTGACCGCTGTTATTAAATCTTTCGCAAGTGTGCAGAACTTCCAGGCAGCATAAGAAGACCCAGCAGGCTGCTGCGCCTTCTGGAGCAGAATCTGCAATATCTAATAACTCGAGTTCTCGAACAGTATTGTGGAGGAATGGTAGAGATCTCTGAGCAATCTGGATAAAAGATAAGAGAAATAATTAGTTATTGATTTAAACTAGGTGTAAGTGGTATTCTGTCTTTTGAGTATGATTTTTAGATAGTGCTCGTCGAGACCTTTCATTTGATACCCCACATGCCTATATTTGAAGTAAAACTTATTTACTTATGTCTTAAACAAAATTCGGCAACCCATTGGTCCACTTTCGTTACATCTCTTGTAACTTTTGAACCGTTAGTCCGAATTAAGTGGAATATTCGGCAAAGATGTTTTAAATTGAATTATATATAATTTGTAAAAGTCTACGGCAACTCGGTATACTCTAAAATAGCAAAACCATAACATTATATAATTTGTACGGAACCCTATTGGTTTGTCAAGTCTGTTACAAAGATACTTGTCTAGTGTTCGTCGAAACCTTTCATTTGATACCCAACATGCCTATATTTGAAGTAACAAACAGTTCTGCAACCCATTGGTCTACTTTTTATTAAATCTCTTGTAACTTTTAAACCGTTCGACCAAATTGCTAAGACCAGAGACAAATATTAGTGGAAAATGTTAAAAGAAAAAAAGAGAACTCTACTAAGAAGGAAATTAAGAAATTATTTGTAAATTGTCTCTCGAACAGTATTGTGGAGGAATGGTAGAGATCTCTGAGCAATCTGGATAAAAGATTTATATAGTTAGTTGTTGATTTAAACTAGGTGTAAGTGGTATTCTGTCTTAAGATTTATGTTAAATTATGTTTGGATATGATTTTTGAATAGTGATTGTCGAGACCTTTCATTTGATACCCCACATGCCTATATTTGAAGTAAAACTTCTTAACTCATATTTGACCCGCTGTACTATTTATATTGTTTGTGTATTTATTATTTTATTGCTTGTAACTTTTGAACTATTCATCGTAGACTTAAAACTTTCTGAGTCTGTCCTCGGGTTCTGCAACTCAATGGTCGACTTCTGTTACATCTCTTGTAACTTTTGAACGGTTTGTCCGATTTGAATAAAATATTCGGCAAAGTTGTGTTAAATTGTATGAGGTATAAGATTGTTTAATATGCTGAAGCCGTTTAGTAACTAGTTATATATGTTTGTGTATCTATTTTGGTTTGTTGTAAAAGTTACTATGATATATGAATAGAGCTCTTCGAGACCTTTCATTTGATACCCCAAATGCCATATGTGACGTCACAACATCTTGACCCGCTGTACTATTTATAGTTTGGCAACCCATTGGTCCACATTTTATTATATATCTTTTAACAATAATTATATTAATTTTATTTATATTTATATCAAGAACGTTTTAAAAAAGAACTCTACTGACGAGCAAATTAAATTTGGATATTTGAAAAAAGATTAGGAAAGAAGGGACTCTACTGACAAGGAAATTCATCTTGTTTTTGGCATTTTATTTTGGCAGAAATATTGGAATAATATTATGAAAAGAGACTCTACTGACGAGCAAAATTCAATTTAAGGTGATAATGTAACTGCAAATGTTCAGACAAAAAGTTTTTTCATCTAAACATGAAACTACTCTACTGACGAGCAAATGACAGAAAGTGTTGAATCAAAAAAGATTCTTTTCTAAATTCGGATTTGACAAAAGGTTAAAGAATGTTACAAAATAAGGGACTCTACTGCCAAGCAAAATGAATTTAACTAAAAAATTGTTAAAAATGTTCAGGAAAAGGACTCAACTGACAAGCAAACTAAACTAGGACTACATTAAAAGATAGTTTGGAAAAGTTTTTGATATTTTAAAGTATACAAATTTTCTGTAACGTTTCTATACCAGACAATATTAAAACAGTTATCTAACAATGTGAGATAAAACTTTTTACTTCAAATATAGGCATGTGGGGTATCAAATGAGAGGTCTCAATAAGCACTATCTAAATATCATATTTACAACCTTTGAAACTATTGTACAAGTTATATAATCATTTTATATAATATTTACTAACAAACAAGTTTTTAAAAATAGCTATTTTATTTAAAAAAAGACTCTACTGATTAGCAAATTAAACTTGACAAAACATATTGAAAAAGCTTAGGAAAAGAAGATTTTATTAATTTCAGAGAACCATATTGCTTTGTTTGGGCCATCATTATTTTATTTTTATAGTACTCGTTGAGACCTTTCATGTGATACCCTACATGCCTATATTTGACGTCATAGCATTTTGATTCACTGTAGAGCAACCCATTGGTCCACCTTTTATTATATCTCTTGTAACTTTTGAACCGTTTGTCTAAACTAACTAGAATATTAGAAAAATTTATTCTTAACTAACGATCTATTATTTCTTATAATATATTAGAACTCCACAGCTACTTGGTATACTTTAAAATTGCAAAACAGATAGTAAAAATCAGATAAGATAGTGAAAAGTGAAAAGATGATTTGTACGGAACTCTATTAGTTTGTTTAAGAGGTCACTATTATATCTGTATAGTGCTCGTCGAGACCTTTCATTTGATACCCCACATGCCTGTATTTGAAGTAAAACTTCTTAACTCACATTTGACCCGCTGTACTATTTATAGTACGACCACTCGTCAGTGTGCATTTATTTATTAAAACTCGTGTGTCTGCCGGTTACATTTTTTATATTCCGTCAAATTTCTCTAACGATTTGTTCTAACATATATATATTATTATATATTATTAGAAAGCTAATAAAATTATCTATAAATCTGTATATAATATTTCGTAACTTTTGATACAAAATTATATTAAAAAAAAATCTTAAATTTTGTAATTGAACACCAAGTCCGCTGGTTACATTTTTCCATATTCCGATAAATTTCTTCAACACTTTGTTCCAACATGTATATACTATTATACACGATTAGAAAGCTAATAAAATTACCTACATATCTGCATACAACACTTCAAAACTTTTCAAACAAAATCATTAACCAAAAATCATTTATCATCCTCACCTCCCAAGGTTTGAGTGTCAATAACAACATAGCGCACTGTCTCTGGAACAAATAGCTCCGAAATTCCAGCAAAGAAGCCTCGCAGGTTGCAATCAGGTCTCGTTCCTGCTGATTGGCCGAAGGAGACAACCTGATGCCCTTCCAGGCTTGTAAGGGCCTCTGAAAACTGGCCAACCAGGCTGGCCCATTCGAAATGTGCGAATTCAGGACGAACTGGGTGAAGAGGGCATCGAGTTCGTCGTATTGGACGAGGGCGTCTTCGTAAAGACCCAGCATTTCGAAAACGAAGGCCAACTCTTCCTGGAAAAAGATAATAAAAGATGGTTTTGAAATATGTGCAGTTGTAGATGATTTTATTAGCTTTCTAATGATATGTAATAATGTATGTGTGTTTGAATAAGATGTTAATGAAATTTGTCGGAATATGAAAAGATGTAACCGGCAGACATGTTGGTTTATCAAAATAAGGTCGCGCGACTCAGTATTCAATTGTAAAGTTTAAACATTTTTTTTCATTTAATTTTGTTTCAGACGTTTTAAATTATTATATACAGATTTGTAGATAATTTTATTACCCTTCTAATAATATATAATAATATAAACAAGTTGGAACAAATTGTTAAAAAAATTTGTCGGAATATGAAAAAATGTAACCGGCAAACATATTGGTTTACCAAAATGAGGTCGCGCGACTCAGTATTCAATTCTAAAAGTTTAAACAATTTTTTTACACGACTTTTATTGTTAAAGTTACAAATTGTTATATACAGGTTTTTAGATAATTTTATTAGCTTCATAATGATATATAATAATAATAATTGATTTAATTAAATTTAAACAATATTTATAAAAATATAAAAAAATGTTACCGAATAAAACAGAAATTAACTCTGCACTATAAATCGCAGAGTTATTTGAAAAAATTACATTACTGCTTAGATTGTTCGACAGTAGAGCCCCTTTTTTTTATTCTTAGTTTACTCGTCAGTAGAGTCTCTTCTAATTTTTTTAGGTTGCTCCTCGATAGAATCCCTTTTTAAATTTGCTTGGCAGTAGTGTCTTCTTTTTTAGTTTTTTCGTCAGTGATTTTTTGTCAAAAAAGTCCTTTTTCTTATTTATTCTAGTTTTGCTCGTTAGTAAAGTCCCTGTTTCCTTTTAATTTTTAGTTTGCTCGTCAGAAGAGTCTTTTTTTCTTTTAATTATAATTTTGTTCGTCAGTAGAGTCCCTGTTTCTTATTATTCTAGTTTTATTCGTCAGTAAAGTCCCTGTTTCCTTTTAATTCTAGTTTTGATCATCAGTAGAGTCCCTGGTTTTCTTAACTTGAAATTTGTTTGACAGTAGTCCTTTTTTCATTTTATTTTTAGTTTGCTCGTCAGTGAAATCCCTGTTTTCCTTAAGTTGAGGTTTGCTCGTCAGTAGAGTCCCCTTATCTTTTAAGTCTAGTTTGTTCGTCATTACAGTTCCTTTTTTATATTTTTAGTTTAGCTCGTACGCAGAGACCCTTTTAGACTCTACTGACCAACAAATTAAACTTAAACTATAATTAAATGTCAGTATAAAAATGCTCAGAATCAGACAAAAGGGACACTACTGAGGAGCAAGCTAAAACTCACACTAATAAAAACAGCGTTTTTATTAATTTTATTTCTCATGTTCAAATTCGGTTTGTCCATAAGTAGAGTCCCTTTCTAATAAAAATATTTCGTCAATTGAGAAAAAAAGATTATTTTGCTCGTCAGCAGGGTCCCTTTTAGTTTACACTCGTGAGTAGAGTCCCTTTTTTTTAATTTCTTAGTGAAATTTAATTCAGAAGATGTTTTTCGTCAAGTGTGAGTTTTAGCTTGCTCGTCAGTAGTTAGTGACCCTCTTGTCTAAGCAATTTTTACTGACATTTACTTCTAGTTCAAGTTTAATTTGTTGGTCAGTAGAGTCTAAAAATCGAACTGCGAAAAAAGGGACTCTACTGACGAGCTAACTAAAATTATGAGGAAAAAGGTCTTTACTGACAAGCAAACTAAATATAGAAGAAGAAGGATTCTACTGACGAGCAAACTAAAAACAAAATTAGAAAAAGAGACTCTACTGACAAGCAAACTAAAAACTAAATTTAAAAAAAGCCTATTGACGAGCAAACTAAAAGAAATTTAAGACTACTGACGAGCATATTAATTTAAAAAAACTATATTTAGTAACATATTGTTTAAACGTGTATATATTATTATATATCACAGCAAAGCTAATAAAATTATCTATAAATCTGTATATAACAATTTAAAACGTTCGAAACAAAATTATAGTAAAAAAATTGTTTAAACTTTATAATTGAATAACAAAGCGAGTTGAAACAAAATTACTGCACGTAAGGGTTGAACAAAATACTTCGAGTGTGAAGTTCGCGCGCTTGCAGCAACCGTTAGGATTCAAAACTCAAATTTCAAATTTATTTAATAAAAATATTGTTTATAGGTGTATTATATATCATTAGAAAGCTAATAAAATTATCTACAAATCTGTACATAAAAAAATTGTCATTTATTACCTGTAACAAAAAATACTGACAAAAATTCCACCCATTATCTTCTTTCATTCTTTTTGTTATTAGTTTGCTCATCAGTAGTCGTTTTAATTTTATTTTTAGTGGACAGTAGAGTCCTTTTTTTAATTTTCTTTTCAGTTTGCTCGTTAGTATAGTCCCTTTTTAGTTTTGTTTGAAGTTTGCTTGTCAGTAGAATCCTTTTTACATTTCCTAGTCAATTTTTATTTTGTTAGTAGAGTCCCTTTTCTAGTTTTCTAATCATTTTTTATTTTGCTCGCCAGTAGAGTCTCTTTTTAATTTTCTAGTCCATTTTTATTTTGCTCGTCAGTATAGTACCTTTTTTAATTCTCTAGTCAATTTTAGTCAGTAGAGTCAGTAGAGTCCTTTTGTAATTTTCATAATTTTCCTAGTCAACTTTTATTTTGCTCGTCAGTAGAGTACCTTTTTTAATATTGTTTCTAATTTGCTCGTCAGTAGAATACCTTTTAAATTTTCTCATCCATTTTTATTTTGTTCGTCAGTAGAGTCCCTTATTAAATTTGTTTTAAGTTTGTACGTCTGTAGAGTCCTTTTTAATTTTTTAATAATATTTAGTTTGCTCGTAAGTAGTCCTTTTATGATTGTTTAATAACTTTTAGGCTGTTCGTCAGTACAGTACCTTTTTAATTTTATAGTCAATTTTTAAGATGCTCGTCAGTACAGTACTTTCTTCTTATTCTATTTAGTTTGCTCGTCAGTAGAGTCTTTTTTTAATTTTCTAATCAATTTTTACCTTGCTCGTCAGTACAATGAGTATCTTTTTTTAATTACCTAGTCAACTTTGAGGTTGCTCTTCAGTAGAGTCCTTCTTAAATTTTCTAAAATATTTTTATTTGGCTCGTCAGTAGAGTCCTTTTTAAGTTTCCTAGTCAGTTTTTATTTTGCACGTCAGTAGAGTAAATAAAATTATCTACCAATCTGTATATAACGATTTAAAACTTTTGGAACAAAATAATATAAAAAAAAATGTTTAAACTTTATAATTGAATAACAAAGCGAGTTGAAACAAAATTACTGCACGTAAGGGTTGGACAAAATACTTTAGGTGTGAAGTTCGCGCGTGTGCAACGACCGTTAAAATTTAAAATTCAAATTTCAAATAGATTTAGCAAATATGTTATTGAAATAAGTATATATTGTTATATATCATTAGAAAGCTAATAAAATTATCTACAAATCTGTATATAAAACAAATAACATTTCTCACCTGTAACAAAAAATACTGGCAAAAATTCCACCCATTCTCGTTCTTTTAAAAATATTATTTAAACGTGTATATATTATTATATATCACTTAAAAGCTAATAAATCTATTTCTAAACATTTTTAATAAAAAAATTGTTTATATTTTAAAAGTGATGATTTAGTTGCTTGTAATTACAAAGAGTTGATTTTCTATTCGGTGACTTTTTTTCATATTTACGTTTATATTGTTTAAATTTGTTCCAACACCTATATATTATATATCATTAGAAAGATGAAGAAATTATCTACAAATCTGTATACAACAATTTAAAACTCTTAGAACAAAATTATAGTAAAGAAAATGTTTAAACTTTATAATTGAATAGCAAACCGAGTTGAAACAAAATTACTGCACGTAAATGCTGAACAAAATACTTTGAGTGTGAAGTTCGCGCGTTTGTAACGACCGTTAAGATTCAAAATTCAAATTTCAAATTTATTTAATAAAAATATTGTTAATAAGTGTATTATATATCATTAGAAAGCTAATAAAATTATCCACAAATCTGTACATAAAAAAATTGTCATTTATTACCTGTAACAAAAAATACTGACAAAAATTCCACCCATTCTCGTTCCTCCGTTCCCTCTGCTCTCGAATATACTCCTCAAACTTCATAATACTCCTATTATACCCAGTTAACATCAAATGCCTTATCCTTATTAACAATCCTCTCCAGGAATCCGCCGATTTGATCTCCGATTTTAAAGGATTGATGACAGATAAAAATCTGTCGCCATTTTTAGTAGCAAAATCGTTCCTCAATTTGTCCAGGACGGTAGTCCTGGGCAGGAGTTTGTTACTTTTCCTTAAATCGTAATTTTCTACCAGGACTATCATCCAGTCCTGGATGTTTCGGGAATGGAGTTGTTTTAGCCATTGGTCTATGTCGTCTTTGGTGGTCGTTTTGTAGGTTTCTACATCCTGGGGAAAAGAAATAAATAAAATGAATAATTTTGTTTATATTTATTTAGGGTGGTCCTTGATTAGGATGTTAAGGATTTTTTTGGCTCCCAAGGGCTCAAATGTTTCCAAATTGGTAAAAGAAAATGCTGTAAAAGTTTTGGCTCTAAATATTATCATTTAGATAGTCCGCAATTCAATTAAGTTTCGTATATTCATTATTAATATAAATTCTTGCGCCATCTGTGATAACAGTCTTGTAATTTTGATGACAATTTATTACTAATAATATGAGCGTCAAAATCACCAAGTAAATAAATATTTAGCTGTAAAATTAATTTTGATGCCATGATTAATAAATATTTTGTTTTTCACAAGGATTTAATTAAAGATTAAATGATTTATGAATATTTTTAAGTGTCATAATATGTGAGTTCACAAATGCTATCACAGATGGCGCAAGAATGTACTTAATATTGAATTGCGGACTATCTCAATGTTAATATTAAGAGCTGAATCTTTTAGACGTTTTTGTTTTGTTAATTTAGAAGCATTTGAGCCCTTGGGAGAAAAGAAATTCGAAAATGTCCATATTAAGGACCACCCTAATGTATATGCATAAATAATAAATAATAAATGTAGCTGGATGAAACAACCTTCGGCGAAACGTCCCTTGAATAATGTATTTTGTATTGTGTATATGTGTTTTGTCGATTTCCATTTTCTATACAATTTTCAGTTTACTCGTTAGTAGATTCCTTTTTTAATTTTCTAATCAATTTTAAGTTTGCTCGTCAGTATAGTTCTTTTTTAATAATCTACTCAATTTTTATTATACTCGTGAGTAGAGTCCTTTTTCAATTTCCTAGTCAATTTTTAGTCGTCAGTAGAGTCATCTTAATTTTCTAGTCTGTAGAAAGCTTTTTTAATTTTCTAGACAATTGTTAGTTTGGTCGTCAGTAGTGTCTTTTTTTTAATTTTATATGCAATTTTATTTTGCTCGCTAGACGAATCCGTTTTAAATTTTTATCTTGCTCGCTAGTAAAGTCCTTTTTTAATTTCCTAAAGTCAATTTTTAGTTTGCTCGTCAGTAGAGTCCTTTTTTAAATTTCCTAGTTAAATTTTACTTTGCCCATAAGTAGAGTCCTATTTTAATTTTCTAGTCCATTTGTGTTTTGATCGCCAGTAGAGTCCCTTTTTAATTATCTAGTCTATTTTTACGCCAGTAGACTACTTTTTTAAATATTCGAGTCAATTTTTACTTTGCTAGTCAGTAGAGTCCTTTTTTGATTGTTTAATAAATTTTTAGGTTGTTCGTCAATACAGGCCCTTTTTAATGTTATAGTCAATTTTTAAGTTGCTCGTTAGTAGAGTCCTTTTTAATTTTATAGTCCATTTTACGCCAGTAGAGTCCTTTTTTAAATTATCTAGTTCATTATTGTTTCAGTAAAGTCCATTTTAAAAAATTTCTAGTCGATTTTCAATTTGCTCGTCAGTATAGTCTTTTCTTAATTTTCTAATAAATTTTTACTTCGCTCGTCAGTAGAGTCATTTTTTAAATATTCGAGTCAATTTTTAGTTTGCTCGACAGTATAGTCCTTTTTTAAATATTCGAGTCCATTTTATGCCAATTGAATCCTTTTTTAAATTACCTAGTCCCTTTTCAGTTTGCTCGTCAGTAGAGACCCTTTTGTCAATTAACATCAAAACATAGTTTGCTCGTCAGTAAAGTCCATTTAACTCTTATTACAGTTTATTCGTCAGTAATGTCCTTTTTCTTTTCTTAAAATCACAAATTAGTTTGCTTATCATATTTTTAGTCTGCTCGTCAGTAGAGTCCCTTTTCTAGCCATATTTTTAGTCTGCTGGTCAATAGAGACCCCTTTTTAAATTTGTTTTCAGGTTGCTCGTCAGTAGAGTCCCTTTTTTAACCTTACTTTCAGTTCGCTCGTCAGTAGAACCCCTTTTTTCACCTTATTTTTAGTATGCTGGTCAGTAGAGTTCATCTTTTAATTTTATTTTTAGTTTGCTGGTCAGTAGAGTCCCTTTTTTAACCTTATTTTTAGTCTGCTGGTCAGTAGAGTCCCTTTTCTAACCTTATTTTTAAGTCTGCTGGTCAGTAGAGACTCATTTTAAAGTTTGTTTTTAGTTTGCTCGTCACTAGAGTCCTTTTCGTCTTAAATTTCATT
>NW_020538040.1:3074806-3146744 GCF_003426905.1 Ctenocephalides felis | reverse complement strand
TTTTTGTTCTAAATTTATATTTAATTTGCTTGTCAGTAGAGTCCCTTTTTTGTTCTTTTGTTTAAATTAATTATTTTGCTCGTCAGTAGAGTTCTTTTTTTGTTCTTCTGTCTAAAATCAGTTTGCTCGTCAGTGGAGTTCTATTTTTGTTTTTGGAATTTTTTCTAGAATTTTGTCAATAGAGTTCTTTTATTTGTTCTTTTGTCTAAATGCATTTTACTCGTCAGTAGAGTCCCTCTTTCTTCTTTTAATTTTATATTTAAATTGGTTGTCAGTAGAATTTTGTTTTTCTTTTAGGTTAATTTTATATTGCTTGTCAGTAGAGTTCTTTTTTATTATTTCAAGTAGATATTTAATTTGCTTGTCAGTCCTTTTTTATTTTTGACATAGAAATTAAGTTTGCTCGTCAGTAGAGTCCTATTTTTATTTTTTTGTCTAAATTAATTATTTTGCTCGTTAGTAGAGTCCTTTTTGTTTTTTTAAGTTGATATTTATTTTGCTCGTTAATAGAGTCTCTTTTTTGTTTTTTCTGTCTAAAATCAGTTTGCTTGTCAGTAGAGTCCTTTTTTGTTTTTCTAAGTTCATATTTAATTTGTTCGTCACCAGAGTTCCTTTTTTATTTTTTTGTCTAAATTTCAGTTGCTCATTAGTCACTTTTTTGCCCCTTTGTCCAAATTAATTATTTCGCTCGTCAGTAGAGTCCCCTTTCTTGATCATCTGTCTAAATTCAGTTTGCTCGTCAGTAAAGTCCCGTTTTATGTTTTGAAGTTTATATTTAATTTGCACGTCAGTAGTGTCATCATTTATTTGTTTTGAATTGATATTTCATTTTGCTCGACAGTAGAGTCCTTTCCTCCTCTTCTATTTAATTTGCTCGTCAGTATAGTTCTTTTATCTAAATTCATTTTGATCGTGAGTACAGTATTTTTTTCTATCTAAATTTAGTTTGCTAAAGTTGAGTAGTGTCCTATTTTATTTGTTATAAGTTAATATTTTATTTTGCTCGTCAGTAGTGTCCTTTTTTGTTCTTCTGTCTAAATTAATTATTTTGATCGTTATTTTTATTCTTTTGTTTCAGATTTAGTTTGCTCGTCAGTAGAGTCTATTTTTTGATCTTTTATCTAAATTAATTATTTTGCTCGTTAGTAGGGTCCCTTTTTGTTCCTCTGTCTAAATTCATTTTGCTCGTCAGTAGAGTCTTTTCTTGTCTTTTAGGTCAATTTTAAATTTGCTCGTCAGTAGAGTTTTTTTATGTTCTAAGTTGATATTTAATTTGCATGTCAGTAGAATCCTTGTTCGTTCTAATATTAAAATTGAGTTAGCTTGTCAGAATAGTCTTTTTTTATTTCTTTCAAGTTTATATTTAATTTGCTCGTCAGTAGAGTCCTATTTTGCTCCTTTATCTAAATTCAATTTGCCCGTCAGTAGAGTTCTTTTTGAAGTTGGTTTGTCTGAATTAATTATTTTGCTCGTCAGTAGAGTCCCTTTTATTCTTCTGTCTGAACTCAGGTTGCTCATCAGTAGAGTCCTTTTTAATTTTCTTGAAGTTTATATTTAATTTGTTTGACAGTAGAGTCCTATTTTTGTTCTTCTGGCTAAATTAATTATTTTGCTTGTCGGTAGAGTCCCTTTTATGATCTTTTATCTAAATTAATTATTTTGCTCGACAGAAGAGTCCCTTTTTTGTTCGTCAGTAGAGTCCTACTTTATTTCTTCTGAATTGGTATTAAATTTGCTTCAGTAGAGTCCCTTTATTATCTTCTTTGATATTTATTTGGTTTGTCAGTAGAGTCCTATTTAAAATTTTCATATTGAGATTTCATTTCGCTCGTCAGTAGAGTCCTTTATTATGTTCAAAATTTATATTTATTTTGCTCCTTAGTATAGTCCTTTTTTGTTCTTCTGTTTAAATTTATTATTTTGCTTATCGGTAGAGTCCTCTTTTTGTTTCTCTGTGCAAATTTAGTTTACTCGTCGTCCTCAGTGGAGTCTTTTTCCATTTTTTTTAAATTTATATTTTATTTGCTCGTCAGTAAAGTCTCTTTTTTTGTTCTTCTGTCTAGTCCTTTCTTTTTATCATGCATATTTTAAATTGCTCGACAGAAGAGTTCCTTTTTTCTAAAATATTATTTTACTGTTTTCTTTCAAGAAAGCTATCATTTAGTTTGCTCATCAGTAGAGTCTTTTTTTGTTTTCCTGGCTTAGTTGAGTTTGCTCGTCAGTAGAATCCCTTTTTTGTCTCAGCAGGTCGATATTAATTCTCGTCGTCAGTAGAGTCCTTTTCTAACTTCTTATACAAAAATAAATACAAAATAGAAATATTTTGAAAAATAAGTTACTTAAATAGAGAGAGATAGATAATAAGCTAGATAGAATAGAAGAATTATAAAGAAAAAAAAGAGAGATAAATAAACGCATATATAATGCAGATAAATACAAAATTTGAATAAAGAAAAAACTAAAGAAAATTCGTTCGATGTGAAAGAAAGAAGTATTTTCATTTTTATGAACTTTTATTTTTAATTTTTGAAAATAAGAGTGTGAAAGATGCAGCAAGTAAGGAATAAAGATAGAAAGAAAAGAAAAGAAATCAAGAAAATTTTATCATTTGCATTTTAAAAAGGAAGAGATAGAAAGAGAGTAGAATTTAAAGAAAATTTGTTAAAAAATTACGTTTTTTTAATTTTATTCTGCAGATTGTATGTCTATTAGCCTTGTGCGCAGTCGCCCGTGCCGGAATTCTAGCCCCTGCAGCGCCTCTCTTGGCAGCCCCTGCTATTGCCACCAAAGTCTTGGCGACGGAAGGTAAAATATTAAAAACAACTTTATTTCCAAAATAACCACTCAAAAAACTCATTTTAATAACTAAACATAAAATAATAATGACTAAGTTTATTAATTACAAATTTATGCTACTTCCCTTGAGGCAAAACACCACTTACACCTAATTAAATTATAATAAATCAAATAACGATAAAAAAATAGTCAATTTATAATTTTATTAAAATTATTATTTGTTTTTATTATTTTATAAAATATAAAATTGCACAGTGTGAAACAATCTTTAGCGTAAAGCCGCTGTCACACTTGAGATTTTATATATAGCGCTCCAAAATAGTTTTATATGAAACCGGATACATGTGTTGAGGGCTTTAGCGTTTAAAGCTGTTCTCACACTAGAGATTTTAGAAAAAAATGTTTTTACACAATTTTATCTTATATATAAAATTCTTCTGTAACGGTGTGTGAAAGAATAATGCTCCTGAACGATTATTCGGATTTTGATAAATCTTTCTAAAGTTTGTTAAGGGAGTTTTTTTTAAAGATTTTTTGAATTATAGAATTATAGTTAGATTGTAGAAATAAATGGAAAAAATTACAAAAAAACAACTAAATTTCATTCTTTATTAATTAAGTCGATTATTTACGCACAAGCAACTTTCCTTAAGGCTAAATTTTACTTATACCTAGTTTATTTACGACTTTTTAGACTACGACCACCATCCTCAGTACAGTTTTGCATATGATGTCCAGGATGCCTCAACTGGTGACTCCAAATCGCAACATGAGACCAGAGATGGCGACGTTGTACGAGGACAGTACTCCCTTTTGGAGGCTGATGGTAATTTAAATATATTCATATATATATATATATATATATATATATATATATATATATAATTATTTTTTATTAGGAACTAGAAGAATTGTTGACTACACCGCCGATGCCATCAACGGCTTCAACGCCGTCGTTCGCAAAGAAGGATTAATTGCCAAAGCGGCTCCTGTGGCCATCGCTGCTCCAGCCCCTGTCGCATACGCCGCCCCTGCCATCGCCAAGTTCGCAGCGCCTGCACCGATCATCGCTGCTGCACCGGTAAATAATAAAATAGTTGATATATTTGTATAGTGCTCGTCGAGACCTTTCATTTGATGCCCAACATGCCTATAATTGAAGTAAAACTTCTTAACTCATATTTGACACGGAGTTTGGCAACCCATTGGTCTACCTTTTATTAAATCTCTTGTAACTTTTGAACCGTCAGTCCAAATTGAGTGGAATATACGGCAAAATTGTTTTAAATTGAATTATCTATAATTTGTTCTAAGACAGTAAAACACTACAGCAACTTGGTATACTTTAAACTAGCAAAAATGGACATCAGAATTTATAAAAATGTTGTGTACGGAACCCTTGAGATTTGTTTAGTATGTTACTAAGGTATTTGTATAGTGCTCGTCGAGACCTTTCATTTGATACCCCACACGACATATGAATACCCACCGCACGTAGAGTCCCTTTTTTATCGAAGATTTGCTTTGAAATGCTTTTAATGCTCTTTCTAAAATACATTTGCGAAGTTTAATTATTTTGGTCGTCAGTAGAGTCCCTTTTATAAGAATTTTTTTTACTAATTTTATTTTCATGTATAATTATGTGTTGCTTGTCAGTAGAGTCCTTTTTTCTTTTTAAATTTAGTTTGCTCGTCTGTAGAGTTCTTTTTCATTTTTGTAATTAATTTGCTTGTCAGTAGAGTTTTTTTACATATTTTAATTTAGTTTGCTTGTCAGTAGAGTCCCTTTTATTGGAAAATTTTTACTAACTTCATTTTTAAGAGTAATTTTGTATTGCTTGTCAGTAGAGTTCTTTTTCCTTTTTAAATTCAATTTGCTTGTCAGTAGAATTCTTTTTTCTTATCAAATTCAGTTTGCTCGTCAGTAGAGTTCTTTTGCATTTTTTGATTTAGTTTGCTTGTCAGTAAAGTTTCTTTTACGAGAATTTTTTTAGTAATTTCATTTCTAAGAGTAATTATGTGTTGTTTGTCAGTTGAGTCCTTTTTTTAAGAAATTCTGTTTGACCGTCAGTAGAGTTCCTTTTCCTTTGTTAAAATCAGATAGTAGAGTTCTTTGCTTTCTTAATTTAGTTTGCATGTCACTAGAGTCCTTTTTATTAGAATTTTTTTATTAATGTCATTTCTAAGATGATCTTTTTGGTGCTTGTCAGTAGAGTTCTTTTTACTCTTTAAATTTAGTCTACTCGCCAGTAAAGTTCTTTTGCATTTTTGTAATTAATTTGCTTGTCAGTAAAGTTTTTTTCATTTTTTATTTAGTTTGTTTGTCAGTAGAGTCCCTTTTATTATAAAATTAGAACTAATATTATTTCTAAGAGTATTTTTGTGTTGCTTGTCAGTAGAGTCCCTTTTTTTAATTAATTTGCTTGTCAGTAGAGTTCTTTTTCATTCTTGTAATTAATTTGCTCGTCATTAGTGTTTTTTTTTCATTTTTGTAAGTAATTTGTAATGTAATTTTTTAATTTAAGCCATTTATTTTTTTTTGCAATCAAGCATTTTATTAAATATCTATTTGCTCGTCAGTAGAGTCCTTTTTGCTGTACATTATCTTCACAATATAACAAAATAATAATAGAAAAAAATTTGCTCGTCAGTAGAGTCCCTTTTGCTGTACATAGTCACAGCATTAGTACATTATTATAACATAATAATTTTTAATATCCTAAAACAATTTGCTCGTCAGTAGAGTTCTATATGGTTATACAAATATGATTGTTAGATAGTGCTCGTCGAGACCTTTCATTTGATACCCAACATGCCTATATTTGAAGTAAAACTTTTTAACTCACATTTGACCTAAACTTAAGTTTGTACACGACTACGGCAACTCAATGGTTTACTTTTTATTAAAACTCTTGTAACTTCTGAACCGTTAATCTAAAATGCATGGAATATTTGGCAAAGTTGTTTAAAATTGAATTATCTATAATTTGTTCTAATACATTAATACCCTACAGCAACTCGGTATACTTTAAAATAGCAAAAATAGACATCAGAATTTACATAAATGTTGTATATGGAATCCCTTAGGTTTGTTGAGTATGTTACTAAGATATTTATATAGTGCTTGTCGAGACCTTTCATTTGATACCCAACATGCCTATATTTGAAGTAAAACTTTTTTGCTCACATTTGACCCGGTGTACTATTTATAGTACGACCACTCGTCAGTTTGCATTTATTTATTAAAACTCATGTAACTTCTGAACCAATGCACCAAAATAAATAAAATATTCGACAAATTTGTTTTAAATTGAATTATCTATAATTTGTTCTAATACAGTAAAACTATACAGCTACTCGGTATACTTTAAAATAGCAAAAATAGCCATCAGAACTTGAATAAATGTTGTGTACGGAACCCTTTGGGTTTGTTGAGTATGTTATTAAGATATTTGTATAGTGCTCGTCGAGACCTTTCATTTGATACCCAACATGCATATTTGAAGTAAAACTTCTTAACTCACATTGGACCCGCTGTACTATATATAGTACTATTACTTGCGTGTGCATTTATTTACTAAATCGCTTGTAACTTCTAAACAATTCGTTTGATATGAATAATGTGTATGACAAATTTGTTCAGAATTAAATTATCAACAAATTTGTCTTTAACTCTACAGCAACTTGGTATACTTTAAAATAGCAAAAATAGACATCAAAACTCAAATAAATTTTGCGTACGGAACCCTGTGGGTTTGTTGAGTATGTAACTACGGTATTTGTATAGTGCTCGTCGAGACCTTTCATTTGATACCCCACATGCCTGTATTTGAAGTAAAACTTCTTAACTCGCATTTGACCCGCTGTACTATTTATAGTACGACCACTCGTCAGTTTGCATTTATTTATTAAAACTCATGTAACTTCTGAACCATTACACCAAAATAAATGAAATATTCGACAAATTTGTTCTAAATTAAATTATCTATATTATTGCCAAATACATTAAAACTCTACTGCAACTCGGTATACTTTAAAATAGTAAAATAAACATTAAAACTGAAATAAATATTGGGTACAGAACCTTTTAGGTTTGTTTAGTATGTTACTAACATATTTATATAGAGCTCGTCAAGACCTTTCATTTGATACCCGAAATGCCTATTTGAAGTAAAACTTCTTAACTCACATTGAACCCGCTGTACTATTTATAGTTCAGCCTTTTATGGTGCATTTATTTATTAAATCACTTGTAACTTCTAAACCATTTGTTCGATATAAATGATATATACAACAAATTTGTTTAAAATTAAATTATCTACAACTTTGTCTTATACCCCAATGCTCTACACCAACTCGGTATACCCTAAAAACTAATTTAAATTTCAATTACCGATTTTTTTCCAGGTAGCAAAACTCGCAGCGCCTCTGGCTTACGCAGCTCCAATCGCTAAATTCGCTGCTCCAGCGGCCCCTGCAATCGCTTACGCCGCCCCTGCTCCAATCGCTTACGCCGCCCCTGCTCCAGCAATCGCTCCAATCGCTAAATTTGCTGCAGCTACTCCCCTTCCAGCAGCTCCAATCGCTTATTCAGCGTCCCCTTACCATTACGCAGCTTACGGCTACGCTGCTCCAGCGCCCGCTTACGCTAAATTCGCTGCTCCAGCTATCGCCTATTCGAGCTACATTCGCTGAGGAGTAGGAGGAGGATATAGAAGATTAGTTGAAGGACTAAGGCTATTGGACAACTGACGACTGATTGATGTAATGATTCTTTTGTAATGTATTTGATAGGTAAATAAATTTTGTATGGAAACATTGTGTGGTGGATTTTTGGTTGATGGGAGAGGTTTGTGTTGTATGGGGGATATGTGGGGAATTTTGTTGGTAATGAAGTGGTTTTGGACAGAATTTTGCCAGAGCAATATTTTGAGAGTTTTGGACAAAAATATACAAAAAAGTGCCAGGGCGCTCCTTGCGTTTACTTACATTGTCAGCATTTCAATTACATTTTACAGTATTAATTCATAATTTTATGTATATGCATTATTTGGGAGATTTGTGGCAGATTGTATTGGCTATACAGTGGTTTTGGACAGGACTTTGTTGGGCAAATAGTTTCGGAGTTTTGGACAAAAGTATGTAAAAGCGTACCATCACGTACCTTGCGCTTATTTGTATTGTCTAAGTTTTCATCAGGATTTTCAATATGAGTAAATAATTTTATACATATACATTGTTTGGGAGATTTGTGGCAAATTGTATTGGCTATACAGTGATTTTGGACAAATTTCTGCTAGACCAGTATTTTTAGAGTTATATTCATTATTATACAAAAGTATACCACGACGTACCTTAGGCTTGGATACATTGTCTACATTTTAACCACAATTTGCAGGATAATGAATGACTTCAACTGTATACTTTGTTTGAGGGATTTGTGGCAAACTGTGTTGGCTATAAAGTGGTTTTGGACAAAATTTTGCCAGAACAATATTTTAAGAGTTTTGGACAAAAATATACAAACAGGAACCACGACGTACCTTAGGCTTGATTACATTGTCTACATTTTAAGTACAACTTGTGCGATTGTAAATAGTTTTGGACATTTACATTGTTTGGGAAATTCGTGGCAAACTGTGTTGGCTATAATGTGGTTTTGGACAAATTTTTGCCAGAACAATATTTTAAGAGTTTCTGACAAAAATATGGAAACGTATTCCAACACGTACTTTGAGTTTATTTGTATTGTCCAAGTTTTAATCAGGATTTACAATATGAGTAAATAATTTTATACATATACATTGTTTGGGAGAATTTTGGTGAATTGTATTGGCTTCAAAGTAGTTTTGGACAAAATTTTGCCAGACAAATATTTTTAGTGTTTTGGACAAAAATATATCAAAATGTACGACGACGTACCTTAGGCTTGACTACATTGTCTACATTTTAATTACAGCTTGTGAGATTGTAAATAGTTTTGGACATTTACATTGTTTGGGAAATTCGTGGCAAATTTTGTTGGCTATAAAGTGGTTTTGGACAATTTTCTGTTAGACGAATATTTTAAGAGTTATGTGCATTATTATACAAAAGTATACCACGACGTACCTTAGGCTTGGATACATTGTCTACATTTTAACCACAATTTGCAAGATTATAAATGACTTTAACTATATACTTTGCTTGGGAGATTCGTGGCAAATTTTGTTGCCAATACAGTGGATTTAGACAAAATTCTGTTAGACAAGTATTTTAGGAGTTTTGGACAAAAATATAGGAACATTTATCATGATGTACCTTGGCTTGGCTACATTATCCACATTTTTAGTATCATTTATAAAATTATTGAATAACTTTATGTATATACATTTTTTGCAGAATTCGTGGAAAATTTTATTGGCTATACAGTAGTTTTGGACAAAATTCTGCTAGTCAAATATTTTTAGAGTTTTGGACAAAAAAATATACAAAAGTGTACCAGGACGTACCTTGTACTTACCTATATTATCCACATTTTTAGTATCATTTATAAAGAAATTAAACAATTTTATGATTTTTTGCAAGGCTATTTAAAATTTTATACATATACATTGTTAGGAAGATTTGTAGGAAATTGAATTGGCTACAAAGTGATTTTGGACAAAATTCTGCTAGACAAATATTTTTAGAGCTTTGGACAAAAATATTCAAAAATGTACCAGGGAGCTCCTTGCGTTTACCTACATTGTCTACATTTTCAGTACCATTTATAAAATTAATAATAAAATTTACTCATATCTATTGTTAGTAAGATTTGTAGATAACTTATTTATCTATAAAGTGGTTCAGGACAATTTTCTCCTAAACTAATATTTTAAGAGTTATCTAACAAAATATGAAAAAAATATTATTTTCTTCATCACTTAATACAAACAGTGCTGCGAGCAATTTTGCATTTTATAAATAAATAATTGATTTTAATAACAAAAATCAAATATTTAGACAAATAATGTTAGACAAAAACGTAGATAATTTAGTTATCTTTGAATTGTTCGAAGATTGTTTGAGGATAAATTAGATAATTTAAAAGTTATGTCCTAAAATGTTAAAAAAGTACGTCAAATATACTAAAAACTTAAGTTTACCTTCAAGTAATGAAATGTATGATGCATTTTTTTTTACATTTCAGTACATAACTTTAAAAATATCTTAAGTATCTTAAAACTATCTTAGAACAGATGAAAGATAATTAAATTATCTACATTTTTCTTATATGTTATATGCTTCTAAAATAGTTTTTTAATATTATAAAAATTATTAATAACTTAAATTTACCTTCCAAAATTCTAGAATTTCAATTCTTATATTAAACAAATAGTAATTTTTTTTACATTTTTATTCATATTTTCTAAATTATTTGATTTATCTTAGAACTGTCTTTAGTAAATTTATAAATCATAAAATTATCTACATTTTTTGCTAATATTATATACCTGTAAATTTATTAATTAATTTTATAAAAATTATTATAGATAACTATTGTATACATAGTGTATTCATAGACGGGACGCTAAAGGTACATTTTTTTTAAAAAATTTGGTTATATAACTCTTAAAATATTTAAGTTACCTAAAAAGATTTGAGACAAATTTTTAGATAATTAAATTATCTACATTTTTGTCTAATATTATATGTAGGTCAAATAAAATTTCATTACTAAAAAATACATTTATTTACAACCTATTAATTATTATACATACCTCGAAATGTACGGTACATTTTTTACATTTTGTTAGATAATTCTTAAATTATCTAAGTTATCTAAAAACGATCTCAGACAAACTTTTAGATAATTTAATCGTCTACGTTTTTCGCGAACATTATATCTAGGTTAAATAAAAATTCATTACTAAAAAATGCATTTGATTACAACCTATTCATTAATATATCTAGAAATGTGCGGTAATTTTTTTTAAATTTTGTTAGATAACTTTTAAATTATCTCAGTTATTTGAAAACGATCTTAGACAAATTTTTAGATAATTAAATTATCTACATTCTTGTCTAACATTATATGTAGGTTAAATGAAATTTTATTACTAAAAAATGCATTTATTTACAAGCAATTAATTAATATACATACCTAGAAATGTGCGCAATTTTTTTTCAAAATTTTGTTAGATAACTCTCAAAATATTCAAGTTATCTGAAAACTGTTTGAGACAATTTTTTAGATAAATAAGTTATCTATATTTTTATCTAACATTATACGTTGATAAAACAAAATTTCATTACTCAAAAATGCATTTGATTGCAACCTATTCATTAATATATCTAGAAATGTGCGACACTTTTTTTTTACATTTTGTTACATAACTCCTAAGTTATCTAAGCTATCTGAAAACGATCTTAGACAAATTTTTAGATAATTAAATTATCTACATTCTTGTCTAACTTAATATCTAGATCAAATAAAATTTCATTAACAAAAAATACATTTAATTGCAATCTATTTTAAGCCAGACCAGTATTTTTAAAGTTTTGGGCAAAAACATACAAAAGTGTACCACGACGTACCTTGCGCTTACTTACATTGTCAACATTTCAATTACAGATTATAATATAAATTTATATTTTTTTGCATATACATTGTTAGAGGGATTCGTGGCAAATTTTATTGGCTATAAAGTGATTTTGGACAAAATTCTGCTAGACAAATATTTTTAGAATTTTGGACAAAAATATATGTACCTTGCGTTCAGCTACACATTGTCCACATTTTCAGTATCATTTATAATGTTATTAATTGATTTTATGCATATACATTGTTAGGAAAATTTGTAAGCAATTTTATTTTGTATGCAGTGGTTTTACACAATTTTCTTAAAAACTAATATTTTGAAAAAAGCCTGGTATAAATATAAAAAATGTACCACGATGTACCTTACGCTTCTCTACTTTGTCCAAGTTTTGATAACAATTTTTAAAACTAATAAACAATTTTATGCATAAACAATATTAAGACGATATGTAGATAATTTAATTATCTAAAAAGTGGCCAAAGACAAGTTTTCTACCAAACTAATATTTTAGAAGTTATCTAACAAAACATGATTTTTTTTTATTTTCTTCATCATTTAATACAAACAGTGCTGCGAGCGGTTTTGCATTTTATAAAGTAATAATTGATTTTAATATCAAAAATTAATTAATTAGACTAATAATGTTACGCAAAAACGTAGATAATTTAATTATCTTTGAGTTGTTCGAAGATTGTTTGAGGATAAATTAGATAATTTAAAAGTTATTCCCTAAAATGTAAGAAAAGTACGTCAAATAAAATTTCATTACTAAAAACTTAAATGCAATGAAATGTATGGTACATTTTTTTTACATTTTAGTACTTAACTTTAAAAATATCTTAGTTATCTTAAAACTATCTTAGAACAGCTTAAAGATAAATAAATTATCTACATTTCTATTATATGTTATATTCTTCTAAAATAGTTTCTTGATATTAATAATAATATAAAATTATTGATATTAACAATATTATTTAATTAAATATTGATATTAATAATAATAAAATAAAAAATATTTATATCTCAAATTTACCTTTCAGAGTTCTAGAATCTATCATTTTTTTATATAATTTTTATATTAGACAAGTGGTACATTTTTTACATTTTTATTCATATTTTCTAAATTATATAATTTATCTTAGAACTGTCTTTTGTAAATTTATATATCATAAAATTATCTACATTTTTTGCTAATATTATATATTTGTATATTTATTAATTAATTTTATAAAAATTATTAATAACTATTGTATAAACTTTATACTTTATACTATAAAGAATGTATTTATAGACGGGACGCTGAAGGTACATTTTTTATAAAATTTGGTAATATAACTTTTAAAATATTTAAGTTATCTAAAAACGATCTTAGACAAATTTTTAGATAATTAAATTATCTACATATATGTCTAATATTATATGTAGGTTAAATAAAATTTCGTTACTAAAAAATAGATTCATTTACAACCTATATATAGTTGTAATATAAATATTAGGTTGTCAAATATCTCCCTTCCGCTTTTTTGCTCTTGGTTTATAATACAAAAAGGCGGAAGGGAGATATTTGACAACCTAATATATTCACTTCGGAATTTGTGGTACATTTTTGACACTTAGTTCGATAACTTTTAAATTATCTAAATTATTTAAATACGATCTAGCACAAATTTTTATATTAATAAATTATCAACGTTTCGCTTCATCTAACATTATATGTAGGTTAAATGAAATTTCATTACTAAAAAATACATTTTTTACAACCTTAATTAATATACCTCGAAATGTACGGTACATTTTTTACATTTTATTGGATAACTCTTAAATTATCTAAGTTATCTGAAAACGAACTTTGACAAATTTTTAGATAATTAAATTATCTACATTTTTGTCTAACACTATATGTAGGTTAAATGAAATTTCATTACTAAAAATACATTTAATTACAACCTATTTTATGCCAGACCAGTATTTTTAAAGTTTTGGGCAAAAATATACAAAAGTGTACCAGGACGTACCTTAGACTTGGCTACATTGTCTACATTTCAATTTGAGTTTACAGTATTAATTTATAATTTTATGTATATACATTATTAGGGAGATTCGTGGCAAATTTTGTTGGCTATACAGTGGTTTTGGACAATTTTCTGCTAGACAAATATTTTAAGAGTTATGTGCATTATTATATCAAAGTATTCCACGATGTACCTTAGGTTTGGATACATTGGCTACATTCTAACTACAATTTGTGAGATTTTAGATGACTTTAACTATGTACAATGTTTGGGGGATTTGTGGCAAATTGTATTGGCTATACAGTGATTTTGGACAAATTTCTGCTAGACAAATATTTTTAGAGTTATGTGCATTATAATAAAAAAGTATACCACGACGTACCTTAGGCTTGGATACATTGTCTACATTTTAACCACAATTTGCAAGACTATAAATGACTTTAACTATATACATTGTTTGAGAGATTCATGGTAAATTTTATTGGCAATGAAGTGGTTTTGGACAAAATTTTGCCAGATAAATATTTTTAGAGTTATGGACAAAAATATAGGAACATTTATCATGATGTACCTTGGCTTGGCTACATTGTCCACATTTTCTGTATCATTTATAAAATTATTGAATAACTGTATGTATATACATTGTTAGGGAAATTCATGGCAAATTGTATTGGCTATAAAGTGGTTTTGGACAAATTTCTGCTAGACTAGTATTTTAAGAGTTCTGGACAAAAATATAGGAACATTTATCATGATGTACCTTGGCTTGGCTACATTGTCCACATTTTTAGTTTCATTTATAAAGTTCATAAATAATTTTATGTATATACATTGTTAGGAAAATTCGTAGACAATTTTATATTGTATGCAATGGTTTTACACAATTTTCTTATAAACTAATATTTTAAGAGTGCTTGGTATAATATATAAAAAATGTACTACAACGTTGCTTGCACTTGACTACATAGTCAACATTTCAATTACAGTTTACAATATCAATTTATAATTTTATGCACAAACATTATTAAGATAATATGTAGACAATTTAACAGTCTAAAAAGTTCCCAAAGACAAGTTTTCTACCAAACTAATATTTAAAGAGTTCTCTGAATAAATATAAAAAAATGTACCACAAAATTTTTAAGTCTTGTTAAGAACCAACTAACTAAATCATATTATATTATTTATTACCTTTACATAAATACTGTATTAGATATATACGTGTGTATATATATATGTGTGTTCGTGACAAATGTTGTAAACTCCAAATTCTTGTACGTTTTTAGAATAATTTGTTAAACAAATAATTCGAATTCCTATTTTTTTTTCTATTCAAATCGCGCGCTGACATTCCAACACAACATTGACCTTATAAAATAGACGGAGAGCTGGTGACATATTTTTATTTAACAAACTTTATTATTATCAATATATATATATATATATATATATATATATAAAGTTTCTAATTTATAATGCATTTTAGTCTGATTGACAGTAGAATCCTTTTGACTTGGAATTATGAATTTGTGTTTGATTATCAGTAGAGTCCCTGTATGTTCAGTAAGGAATTTTAGTTTGATCATCATTAGAGTCCTTTTTAGAACAAATAAATGTTTTTTTTTCTTAAAAATGTGAAAAAAAGTAAGTAAGCACATTCTAAGCGCCAACCTTTAACAAATTTATTAGCAAATGTGTTTAGATTGTGACTTTACCGGAGCACTTTTTTGATTTTGCTTAAAATTATGCAAAATAAATATTAAAATTATTAACTTGAAATTTAATCTAGGATTTAAAAAAGGGACTCTACTGACGAGCAAACTTAAAATTCGATCTAGAATTTAAAAAAAGGGACTCTACTGACGAGCAAACTTAAAATTTGATCTAGAATTTAGAAAAAAGGACTCTACTGACGAGCAAACTTGAAGTTTAATCTAGAATTTAAAAAAGGGACTTTACTGACGAGCAAACTTGAAGTTTAATCTAGATTTTTTTAAAAAGGGACTCTACTGACGAGCAAACTTAAAATATGATCTAAAAAATTGCAAAAAGGGACTCTACTGACGAGCAAACTTAAAATTTAATCTAGATTTTTTTAAAAAGGGACTCTACTGACGAGCGAACTTAAAATTTAATCTAGATTTTTTTAAAAAGGGACTCTACTGACGAGCAAACTTAAAATTTTATCTAAAAAATTACAAAAAGAGACTCTACTGACGAGCAAGTTTAAAATTTGATCTAGAATTTTTGAAAAGAGACTCTATTGACGAGCAAACTTAAAATTTGATCTTGAACATAAAAAGCAACATTATTAAAATATCATAATTAAAGAAAGGACTCTACTAGCAAACTAAATATCAATTTTAAAAATATATTAATCAATAAAATTTTATTAGCAAAGTTCTAATATAATATTCTTATTAAAAATTAATTTGCTCGTCAGTAGAGTTCGTTTTAAAAAAAATATTTTGGTAGAATTTTTTCAAATATTGCAGATAAAAATATTACAGTGAAGCATAGTCTAAGCGCCACTCTGGTACAAATGTTCACCCAAGTGCGTTTAGCATGTGACTTCAGAACTTTTGCAATTTTGTGAAAATTAGCGAAAAATGTAAAAAAGTCGCCAAGCTAAGCACAGTATAAATGAAAATGTCGCACAGAATTATTTGCAAATGCGTTTAGACTGTGACTGTACTGGAGCACTTTTTCAATTTTGTCAAAATTAGTGCAAACTATTTTTTTAGTAAAAAAAAATGTGAAAATTTACCCAGACTACTAGGCACAGTCTAAGTGACAACCTCAAACAAATTTATTCGAAAGTGCGTTTAGATTGTGACTAGATTTTCTAATTTTATAAAATTAATCAAAATATGAGAAAATGTAACCAGCAGATATCTTTAGTTTACTAGATATTCAAATTTAAACATTTTTTTAAATAAAATTTTGTTCTAAGAGTTATAAATTGTTATATACAGAATTGTAGATAATTTTATTAGCTTTCTCATGATGTATAATAAAATACACATGTTTGAACAAATTACTCAAGAAATTTGAAAAAATATAAAGAAATGTCAAAAAAAAATTCCATATAAAAGCGAAAGAGAGAGATAGAGCGATACAGATTGTGAGAGTTAGAAAGAGAAAGAAATAAAGCTAAATACATAGAGTGGAAAATGGGACTCTATACCCATGAAAAGAACAAATTCAAAGTTTAGCAATATTTTTCTATACAATTATGTTTGAAAAGTTATTAAATGTGGTATACAGATATGTAGATAATTTTATTAGCTTTCTAGTGATATATAATATTATAGACATGTTTGAACAAACTATTAACAAAAACTATCAAAATATAAAAAAAATCAATCACCAAAAATCTTATTAGTTTATCATAAATGACGTATTCAATTATGAGGTTAAAACAATTTTTTGAAAATAATTTTGTTCCAAAAGTTACAAATTGTTATATACAGATTTGTAGATAATTTTATTAGCTTTCTAACGATATATAATAATGTATATGTGTTTGAACAAATTGTTTAAGAAACTTGAAAGATTTATAGTTCATTTATTTACTTCTTGTTACACCGACGCCCTCACTATTGCTTCTTTGTGCGCTCCAAGAAAGTAGTTTTCGTCGACTGTCAAAATAATTGTTGTAAAAATGCATATGTGCAAAACTAGGACACAAAAATGTTTATAAACAATTACGAAACGTATAAATAATTATTTGCAATAACACTGTGCGCTTTTCGTAAGCAAAATCTAACAAAAATAATCAAAAACCATAAAAATTGTCCTGAACAAATTGTGCAATTGATAAATGAATTATGAGAAGAATTTAGCAAAATAATGAAGGAATGCGTTATAAAATGAAAAATAATGAAGAAATAATGGATAATAAACCATTAGTCACTTGTAAGTAGAAAAAAATAACTTTAAATTTTGTACATTTAAGTTTTTTGAAGTGTACATAACCTCAATCTGTGTGCTACTTTTGTAAATTTACCAAAATTGGGATAAATATTACTTAAAGCTTAAAATGGGGTAAATATTACTTAAATATACTTGCAATAGTGAATAAGAGTATTTTTATCTAGTTTTAATTAAATTTTAAGTAATTTTATACTAATTGGTGTTTTTGGGGGTGTACATAACCTCAAAGTATATGACACTTTGTTAAATTTAAGTTTAATTGCAAAATTTGTATTAAATTTGTATTAAATGTACTCACAATAGTATTTAATAGTATTTTTAAGTATATTTAAGTGTATTTGCATAAGTTTAAAGTATTTTTTTACCAAAATGTTTTATTTAGTGGTACATAACCTCAAAATGTATGAATTTTGTTGAATTTCAGAATATTTATAATTTAAGCGTTAATTTAGTGTTAAATGTACTTATAATAGTGTTTAATAGTATATTTAAGTATATTTAAGTATATTTAGGTATATTTGCACTTATTTAAACCATATTTTAAGTCACACATAACCCCAAAATGTATGACACTTTGTTACATTTATAAATATTTTGAAAATTTGTATTAAATTAGTATCAAATGTACTTGCAAAATGTTTTAATATAATATTTACTTAGTTTTAAGTATATTTGCATAAGTTTAAAGTATTCTTTTACTAATTTGTGGTTTAAGTCACACATAACCTCAAAGTGGATGACACTTTGTTACTTTTAAGTTTAATTGTAAAATTAGTGTTTAATTAGTATTTAAGGTACTTGCAAAATGTTTTAATATCAATTTTATTTAGTTTTAAGTATATTTGCGCTTATTTTAAGTATTCTTTTACTAATTTGTGGTTTCAAGTCACAAATAACTTTTTGAACCTCAAAAAGTGTGACACTTTGTTAGTTTTAAGATTATTTAAGATATTAGTGTTAATTTAAGGCTAAATGTACTTGCAAAATGTCCTACAATGTTTTGTTTATATATATTTGTATTTATTTATAACATTTTTGTTTAAATTTGCTTAAAAAATCTGGTATCGACTGGGTTTTGTATGTACTGTATTGATTTGTTGAATTTAGGAGGTTTTGTGTGGATAAATGTGGAAATATAAGTTTGTAGATGATGTAAAAGATATTGTAGATGCTCTGTAAAGTTTGTAGATACTTTATTTGCTTTAAAAATGTCCAAAAAATGTCCAAAAAATTATTTTTTTTGTATAAAATGTCAAAAGGAGCAAAGAAATGTGTTATTGAGAGTCTCTTGTGTGTATTTACTAAGTTTACTAAGTTTCGAGGCTTTTGTGTGTCTAAATGTTATTAGATAATGTTATAAAATGATGTAGATACTTGTAAATTGATAATTTTGCATAAATTTTGTGTAAAATGTGTAAATATGCCTAAAAATGCTAAAAAATAGTGTTATCGACTGGATTTTAGGAGTAATGTATAGATTTGTTGAGTTTTGGAAGTTTTGTTTAGATAAATGTTATATAAATGATACAAAACATATTGTGTAGATGCTCTGTAAAGTTTGTAGATACTTTATTTGCTTTAAAAATGTTCAAAAAATGTTTAAAAAATGTCCAAAAATGATTTTTCTTGTGTAAAATATCAAAACAAGCAAAGAAAAGTGTTTTTGAGAGCCTTTTGTGTGTATTTATAACATTTACAAGCTTTTGTATCTCTAAATCTTATAGGATATTTTTGTAGATACTTGTTAGATGCTCCAGATATTATTTTATCTAAAATATTGCAAAAATTTTGTGTAAAATGTGTAAAAATGCCTAAAAAATGGTTTATTGACTGAATTTTGTATGTAAAGTATATATTTACAAAGTTTAAGAGCTTTTGTTTGCATAAATGTTATCAAATTATATTGTAGATGATATAAAAGATATTATAGATGATTAATAAAACATGTAGATACTTTTTTACCCTAAATTTTGCAAAATTTGTGTGTAAAATGTTAAAATGTATGAAGAAATATGTCATCGAGAGACTTTTTATGTGTTTTTACAATGTTTAAGAGCTTAATATTGTTAAATAATATTACGTATAACATAAAATGTATTGTAGATTGATTTAAAAGTGATAATTTTGCAAAATTTTTGTGTAAAACGTTTAAAAATGCTAAAAAAATGTGTTATCGACTTAGTTTTGGGAGTAATGTGTTTGAGTAATTAAGTTTGAGAGGTTTTGTTTATCTAAATCTTATTAGATAATATTGTGGATGATGTAGAAGGTATTATAGATACTTGTAAATTGATGATTTTGCAAAAATTTTGTGTAAAATGTGTAAAAATTCTAAAAAAATGTGTTATCGACTGGATTTTGTATGTAATTTTTTGCATTTATTAAGTTTGAGAAGTTTTGTGTAGGTAAATCTTATTAGATAACATTGTAGATACTTTTATAAATGTCATAGATATTAAATTTATCTCAAATTTTGCAAATTTAAGATAAATAAAGTTAAAAAAGTAATGAAATTGGTCATTGAGTGCCTTTTGTATGTATTTACACAGTTTTAAGTATTATCTTATTATTATTAAGTTTTAAGTCTTTATCTTATTAGATAACATTGTAGATAATGTAGATACTTTTGTAGACATTGTAGATAACTTGTTCTTTTCAAAATTTACAAAAAAAGGTTTTTTTTTGAGTAAAATTGCAAAATAAGTGAAGAAATTTGTTATTGATAGTATTGTATATGTATTTATAAAGGCTACAAGGTTTTATTTATAATATGTTGAATTAGATAATATTGTAGATAATGTAAAAGATATTGTAGATACTCTATTTATCTCAAAATTTACAAGAAAATGATTTTTCTTGTGTAAAACGTTAAAATAAGTGAAGAAATTTGTTATCGAGATACAGTTAAAGCCATTTTTCGCAAAATTTTGTTCCAAACTTTTAAAATTGTTATATACAGATTTGTAGATAATTTTATTAGCTTTCTAACAATATATAATAAAATTATTATTACGCAAATTTTACATAATAATAATTACTTATATATACATAAAACAATAATTTTGGGTCGCAATTTTTTCAATTTGCGATGTTTGTTCAAAAATTTGTTTAAAGCTTTACACATTATTATATATCACTAAAATATTTATTAAATTATGTATAAATTTACGGTTTCGAAAGTTTTGGAACAACATTTTTGTCAAAAATTACTCAAAATTTGCAATTTAATATCAACATTTTAGTTGTTCGGTGACACTTCTTTGAGTTTCAAAACATTTGATTAAATTTTAATATGCTATTATATATCAATACAAAGCTAATTAAATTGTCTACAAATATGCATTTTTAGATTTATAACTGTTGGAATAAAATTATTAATACAAAAATCAGGAATTAAATATTATCAGTAGCTATTGCATAGCTGAACAAATAATTAGATACTAAATGTAAACTTTGCATATTTTTCTTACATAATTTTGTTAGAAAAGTTTTGAAACGTTATATACAGATTTATAGACGATTTTAATTATTAATGATAAATAATAATATATACATGCTTAAACAAATTACTTGATCAAAATTTAGAAAAATGCAACTTGCAAACCTGGCATATTAATTCTCAAACATGACTGTATTAAAAACTAAAATTTAGACAATTTTTTAAATAATATTTTGTTCCAGAGGTTTTAAAGTGTTATATACAGATTTGTAGATATTTGTATTAGCTTTTGAACAATATATAACATTATTGTTATATTTAATATAATATATTTAATTACTAATTATTTACAAACAAAATGCACGTTGACACAAAAGCTGCAGTATGAAATTAATGTTAGACATACCCACTCCATTTTGATTTCAAAATTTAAACATTTTTTTTGCAAAATTTTGTTCCAAATCTTCAAAATTGATTTATACAGATTTGTAGATAATTTTATTAGCTTTCTAACAATATATCACACTATTGTTATATTTAAAATATTTATAACAAAATGCACGTTCAAACAAAAAAAAACGCAACACAAATCTAATGTTACCAAAAAATCCACAATTTTGATGTCGAAGTTTAAACGCATTTTTTGTAAAATTTTGTTCCAATCTTTTAAAATTGTTATATACAGATTTGTAGATAATTTTATTAGCTTTCTAACGATATATAACAGTACATATGTGCCAAAACAAATTTAAACAATATAAACCCAAATACAAAAAAACGCATCTCATACCTCCAAATCCACTCTCGAAATCCTTCCTTCAATATACCTTACTCAGTCACTCTTCACCAGTTCCATATATATCCATCTCTTTCACGCCACCAAATTTAACCCATAGTGCTGTTCACATGACACAATATATAAAATCGAACAATTATCGATCCTTTTTTCTTCCAGATGCCGGAGACGAGACCCTTTTCACATCCCTAGAAGCCTCTCTTGTAAACGGCATACCACAGGACTCAATCGAGTGGAAAAGGTCTTACGGTCGTGTCGTAAAGGCCGTCTGTGTCGATGCCTCTTTTGTACCTTTTTGCAAAGAGGTCTTTGTCAAGAACTACACCGATATGGAGTATTATAAACCAACCTATACTGCACACGTATTGGACGGATTGCCCGGTAAGTGGGAGGAGGATATAGAATACGAATTGAATGGATACAACTTTGCTCACGCCGCGAAGAGCAAAGTTGTATGGGTTTTAGAAGGGATTTTAGGGTATACGGAGTTGCTGTAGGGCTTTGGGGTGTTAGACAATATTTTAGATTGTTTAGTTTTAAATAAGTTTGTCGAAGACATCATTCATTTTCAACGAATGGTTTAGAAGTTACAAGGGTTGAAACAAAAATTGCACTCTTTGATATAGAATGTAAATAGAATGGTGTACAACTTTGCTTCCGCCGCTTTTTGTATGAAAGTTGGCGGCAAAAGGGGCGTGAGCAAAGTTGTATGGTTTTGGAAGGGATTTTAGGGTATACCGAGGGTTGTAGGGCTTTGGGGTGTAAGACAATATTTTATATTGGTTAGTTTTAAATAATTTTCCCGAAGACATTATTCATTTTAATCGAATGGTTTAGAAGTTACAAGGGTTGAACTAAAAATTTGCACTCCGTATACAAGAGGATATAGAAACGAATAGAATGGATACAACTTTGCTTCCGCCGCTTTTTGTATGGGAGTTGGCTGAAAATGGGGCGTGAGCAAAGTTGTATGGTTTTGGAAGGGATTTTAGGATATACCGAGTTGCTGTAGGCCTTTGGGGTGTTAGACAATATTTTAGATTGGCTAGTTTTGCATAAGTTTGTCGAAGACATGGTTTATATCAAACGAATGGTTTAGAAGTTACAAGGGTTGAAACAAAAATTTGCACTCCGTATATAAGAGGATATAGAATACGAATAGAATGGGTACAACTTTGCTTCCGCCGCTTTTTGTATGGAAATTGGTTGCAAAAGGGGCGTGAGCAAAGTTGTATGGGTTTTAAAATGGGTTTTAGGGTATACGAAGTTGCTGTAGGGCTTTGGGGTGTTAGACAATTATTTTAGACTGTTTAGTTTTAAATAAGTTTGTCGAAGACATCATTCATTTTCTACGAATGGTTCAGAAGTTACAAGGGCCAAAACAAAAAAAGTGCACTCGGTATACAATATGTTCTTGTCTACGCTATGGTTGAAGTCTCTGATAAAGTTTATTCGGTATACTTGGTGTTTAGTTGTTTGTTTCGTTTCAATTGCTATTTTCAAGTACAAGGGGTTGCTGTAGAGCTTTATGATGTTAGACAATATTTTAGATTGTTTAGTTTTAAATAAGTTTGTCGAAAACGTCATTCATATTAAACGAATGGTTTGGAAGTTATGACGTGTTTAATAAAAAAGTGTACTGTTAGTGTAAATTTAGTTTGTCTAAAAGGACTCTACTGTCGAGCAAATTTGACTTGTGGAAAGTTTTATGAAAAATGTTGAAACAAAAGGGACTATACTGACGAGCAACTTGCTTTGAAAATTAAGATGAAATTAGGAAATTTTGGTTCTTATAAAAAATGGATTCTACTAACGAGCAAGTCGTAAATTAGACAAATGAAATTTAAGACGAAAAGGACTCTAGTGACGAGCAAACTAAAAACAAACTTTAAAAATGAGTCTCTACTGACCAGCAGACTAAAAATAAGGTTAGAAAAGGGACTCTACTGACCAGCAGACTAAAAATAAGGTTAAAAAAGGGACTCTACTGACCAGCAAACTAAAAATAAAATTAAAAGATGAACTCTACTGACCAGCATACTAAAAATAAGGTGAAAAAAGGGGTTCTACTGACGAGCGAACTGAAAGTAAGGTTAAAAAAGGGACTCTACTGACGAGCAACCTGAAAACAAATTTAAAAAGGGGTCTCTATTGACCAGCAGACTAAAAATATGGCTAGAAAAGGGACTCTACTGACGAGCAGACTAAAAATATGATAAGCAAACTAATTTGTGATTTTAAGAAAAGAAAAAGGACATTACTGACGAATAAACTGTAATAAGAGTTAAATGGACTTTACTGACGAGCAAACTATGTTTTGATGTTAATTGACAAAAGGGTCTCTACTGACGAGCAAACTGAAAAGGGACTAGGTAATTTAAAAAAGGATTCAATTGGCATAAATGGACTCGAATATTTAAAAAAGGACTATACTGTCGAGCAAACTAAAAATTGACTCGAATATTTAAAAAATGACTCTACTGACGAGCAAAGTTAAAATTTATTAGAAAATTAAGAAAAGACTATACTGACGAGCAAATTGAAAATCGACTAGAAATTTTTTAAAATGGACTTTACTGAAACAATAATGAACTAGATAATTTAAAAAAGGACTCTACTGGCGTAAATGGACTATAAAATTAAAAAGGACTCTACTAACGAGCAACTTAAAATTGACTATAACATTAAAAAGGGCCTGTATTGACGAACACCTAAAAATTATTAAACAATCAAAAAAGGACTCTACTGACTAGCAAAGTAAAAATTGACTCGAATATTTAAAAAAGTAGTTCTACTGGCGTAAAAATAGACTAGATAATTAAAAAGGGACTCTACTGGCGATCAAAACACAAATGGACTAGAAAATTAAAATAGGACTCTACTTATGGGCAAAGTAAAATTTAACTAGGAAATTTAAAAAAGGACTCTACTGACGAGCAAACTAAAAATTGACTTTAGGAAATTAAAAAAGGACTTTACTAGCGAGCAAGATAAAAATTAAAACGGATTCGTCTAGCGAGCAAAATAAAATTGCATATAAAATTAAAAAAAAGACACTACTGACGACCAAACTAACAATTGTCTAGAAAATTAAAAAGCTTTCTACAGACTAGAAAATTAAGATGACTCTACTGACGACTAAAAATTGACTAGGAAATTGAAAAAGGACTCTACTCACGAGTATAATAAAAATTGAGTAGATTATTAAAAAAGAACTATACTGACGAGCAAACTTAAATTGATTAGAAAATTAAAAAGGAATCTACTAACGAGTAAACTGAAAATTGTATAGAAAATGGAAATCGACAAAACACATATACACAATACAAAATACATTATTCAAGGGACGTTTCGCCGAAGGTTGTTTCATCCAGCTACATTTATTATTTATTATTTATGCATATACATTAGGGTGGTCCTTAATATGGACATTTTCGAATTTCTTTTCTCCAAGGGCTCAAATGCTTCTAAATTAACAAAACAAAAACGTCTAAAAGATTCAGCTCTTAATATTAACATTGAGATAGTCCGCAATTCAATATTAAGTACATTCTTGCGCCATCTGTGATAGCATTTGTGAACTCACATATTATGACACTTAAAAATATTCATAAATCATTTAATCTTTAATTAAATCCTGTGAAAAACAAAATATTTATTAATCATGGCATCAAAATTAATTTTACAGCTAAATATTTATTTACTTGGTGATTTTGACGCTCATATTATTAGTATCAATTGTCATCAAAATTACAAGACTGTCTATCACAGATGGCGCAAGAATTTATATTAAAATGAATATACGAAACTTAATTGAATTGCGGACTATCTAAATGATAATATTTAGAGCCAAAACTTTTACAGCATTTTTTTTACCAATTTGGAAACATTTGAGCCCTTGGAGCCAAAAAAATCCTTAACATCCTAATCAAGGACCACCCTAAATAATATAAACAAAATTATTCATTTTATTTATTTCTTTTCCCCAGGATGTAGAAACCTACAAAACGACTACCAAAGACGACATAGACCAATGGCTAAAACAACTCCATTCCCGAAACATCCAGGACTGGATGATAGTCCTGGTAGAAAACTACGATTTAAGGAAGAGCAACAAACTTTTGCCCAGGACTACCGTTTTGGACAAATTAAGGAACGATTTTGCGACTAAAAATGGAGACCGATTTTTATCTGTCATCAATCCTTTGAAATCGGAGATCAAATCGGCCGATTCCTGGAGAGGATTGTTGATAAGGATCAGACATTTGATGTTAACGGGGTATAATAGGAGTATTATGAAGTTTGAGGAGTATATTCGAGAGCAGAGGGAAAGGAGGAACGAGAATGGGTGGAATTTTTGCCAGTATTTTTTGTTACAGGTGAGAAATATACAGATTTGTAGATAATTTTATTAGCTTTCTAATGATATGTAATACTATATACATGTTTTAACAAATTATTAGCAAAATTCATGAAATTATGAAGAATGACATATTGGTATACCAAAATGACTCCATACGACTCAGTATTCAATTATAAAGTTTAAACATTTTTTTTAATTTTTGTTCCAAAAGTTACAAATTGTTATATAAAGATTTGTAGATAATTTTATTAGCTTTCTAATGATATATAACAACATATACTTATTCAAATAATATTTTTATTGACTATTTTTGAAATTTGAATTTTAAATCTTAACGGTTATTTCACGCGCGCGAACTTCACACTCAAAGTATTTTGTTCTACATTTATGTGCAGTAATTTTGTTTGAACTCGGTTTGTTATTCAATTATAAAGTTTAAACAATTTTTTTTCCTATAATTTTGTTCTAAAAGTTTTAAATTGTTATATACAGGTTTGTAGATAATTTCTTCATCTTTCTAATGATATATAATAATATATACTTGTTTGAGTAACTTTTTGTAAAAAAAAGGTATTTTATAATGAAGTATCCAAATTATTCATACTACAAACGCGATATATTTGTAAAGTTTGGGAATTTCTATTTCTATAATTTTGTTCTCAACATTTTTCAAGGATATATACAGATTTGTAGATAATTTTATTAGCTTTCTAATGATATATAATAATATATACCAGTTCAAACAATATTTTGTGAAAAATCAGCCTTAGGTAAAAAAATGTCCAAATTATCCATACTAGAACTATTTTATGAAATTGGGATTTTTTTGTGCATTAGTTTGTTCTAAACATTATTTAACGACTTATATAGATTTATAGATAATTTAATTAGCTTTCTAACTATATATAATATTAATAATTAATTAAATTAAATTTGAACAAAATAAATATAAACAAAAACACTGAAACTTAAATAATGTCAACTAAACTTGTTGAAAATTAAAAAAAATCAGATATTTTCTTATGAAAGCGAAAGAGAGAGATAGACAGATATGGATTGTGAGATATAAAGCTAGATATATTAGGTTGTCAAATATCTCCTTTCCGCCTTTCGAGCAAAAAAGCGGAAGGGAGATATTTGACAACCTAATATAAAGTGGAAAATGGTCTCTCTATCTATGAAAAGAACAAATTCAAAGTTTAGCAATATTTTTCTATATAATCATGTTTGAAAATTGTTAAACGTTATAGACAGATTTTTAGATAATTTTATTAGCTTTCTAATGATATATAACAACATATACTTATTTCAATAATATTTTACTAAATATATTTGAAATTTGAATTTTGAATCCTAACGGTTACATCAAACGCGCGAACTTCACACTCGAAGTGTTTTGTTCAACGTTTACGTGCAGTAATTTTGTTTCAACTCGGTTTGTTATTCAATTAAAAAGTTTAAACTTTTTTTTTATTATAATTTTGTTCCATACGTTTGGTTCTAGTTTTATTCGTTAGTAAAGTCCCTGTTTTCTTTTAATTCTAGTTTTGTTCGTCAATAGAGTCTCTGGTTATCTTATTTTGAGGTTTGCTCGACAGTAGAGTTCTTTTTTTCCTCTATTTTTAGTTTGCCCGTCAGTAGAGTCCCTTTTTGTCGCATTTCGATTTTTAGACTTTACTGACAAACAAATTAAATTTGAACTAGAAGTAAATGTTAGTAAAAAAAGGGTCAGGCAAAAAGGACACTACTGACGAGCAAGCTAAAACCCACACTTGATGAAAAAATTTCAAAAAAAGATATTAAAAAAGGGACTCTACTCACGAGTAAAACTAAAAATGACAGAAAGAGGAATACTGTTTTTTCTCAAATGACGAAATATTTTTATTAGAAGAGTAGAGTACTACTTACGTGCAAACCGAAATTCAACAACAGGAATAAAATTAGCAAAACGTTGTTTTTCACAAAGAGACTCTACTGACGATTAAATTAAATTAAATTAACAATAAAAAGGACTGTACTAATGAGCAAGTAAACTAAAAATAAAGAAAAACAAGGATTCTACTGACAAGCAAATGAAAAACAAATTTAAAGGGATTCTACTGACAAGGAAGATAAAAATTGATTAGAAAATTAAAAAAGGACTCTATTGACAAACAAACTAAAAATTTATTAGAAAAGTAATAAAGGGACTATACTTACGAGTAAAATAAAAATTGACTGGAAAATTTAAAGAAGGACTCTACTGACGAGCAAACTGAAAATCGAAGAGAAAATTAAAAAAGGACTCATGAGCAAACTAAAAATAAAATTGAGAAAAGGGACTCTACTGACGAGCCAACTAAACATTTATTAGAAAATTTACAAAAGGACTCTACTGACGATCAAACTAAAAATTTATTAGAAAATTTAAAAAAGGACTTTTCTGATGAGCCAACTAAAAATTGATTAAAAAATTATAAAAGGACTCTACTGACAAGCAAACTAAAAATTTATTAGAAAATTTAAAAAGGGACTCTACTGACGAACAAACTAAAAATTTATTAGAAAATTTAACAAAGGACTCTACTAATGAGCAAACTAAAAATAAAATTGAGAAAAGGGACACTACTGACGAGCCAACTAAACATTTATTAAAAAAGTTACAAAAGGACTCTACTGACAAGTAAACTAAAAATTTATTAGAAAATTTAAAAAAGGACTTTACTGATGAGCCAACTAAAAATGGATTAAAAAATTATAAAAGGACTCTACTGACAAGTAAACTAAAAATTTATTAGAAAATTTAAAAAGGGACTCTACTGACGAACAAACTAAAAATTTATTATAAAATTTAACAAAGGACTCTACTAATGAGCAAACCAAAAATAAAAATGAGAAAGGGACTCTACTGACGAGCCAACTAAACATTTATTAAAAAAGTTACAAAAGGACTCTACTGACAATAAACTAAAAATTTATTAGAAAATTTAAAAAAGGACTTTACTGATGAGCCAACTAAAAATCGATTAAAAAATTATAAAAGGTCTCTACTGACAAGTAAACTAAAAATTTATTAGAAAATTTAAAAAGGGACTCTACTGACGAACAAACTAAAAATTTATTATAAAATTTAACAAAGGACTCTACTAATGAGCAAACCAAAAATAAAAATGAGAAAAGGGACACTACTGACGAGCCAACTAAACATTTATTAAAAAAGTTACAAAAGGACTCTACTGACAAGTAAACTAAAAATTTATTAGAAAATTTAAAAAAGGACTTTACTGATGAGCCAACTAAAAATCGATTAAAAAATTATAAAAGGTCTCTACTGACAAGTAAACTAAAAATTTATTAGAAAATTTAAAAAGGGACTCTACTGACGAACAAACTAAAAATTTCATTATAAAATTTAACAAAGAACTCTGCTGATAGCCAACTAAAAATCGATTAAAAAATTATAAAAGGACTCTACTGACAAGTAAACTAAAAATTTATTAGAAAATTTAAAAAGGGACTCTACTGACGAACAAACTAAAAATTTATTATAAAATTTAACAAAGAACTCTGCTGATAAGCCAACTAAAAATCGATTAAAAAATTATAAAAGGACTCTACTGACAAGTAAACTAAAATTCATTAGAAAATTTAAAAAGTGACTCTACTGATGAACAAACTAAAAATTTATTAGAAAATTTAACAAAGGACTCTACTAATGAGCAAACTAAAAATAAAATTTAGAAAAGGGACATTAATGACGAGCCAACTAAACATTTATTAAAAAAGTTAAAAAAGGGGTCTACTGATAAGCAAACTACAAATTTATTAGAAAATTAAAAAAAGACTCTACTGATGAGCAAAATAAAAATTTATTAGAAAATTATAAAAGGACTCTACTGACAAGTAAACTAAAAATTTATTAGAAAATTTAAAAAGGGACTCTACTGACGAACAAACTAAAAATTTATTATAAAATTTAACAAAGAACTCTGCTGATAAGCCAACTAAAAATCGATTAAAAAATTATAAAAGGACTCTACTGACAAGTAAACTAAAAATTCATTAAAAAATTTAAAAAGGGACTCTACTGACGAGCAAAATAAGATTTTACTAAGATTTAAAAATGACTCTACTGATGAACAAACTTAAAATCGGGAATTAAAAAAGGGACTATATTGACTTGCTCGAAATAAAGAAAACAAAAAGAAATAATTTTGTTCCAGTATGTATATATTATTATGTATCATTAGAAAGTTAATAAAGTTATCTACAAATCTGTATATAATAATTTAAAACTCTCAGAACAAAATTAAATTACAAAAAATGTGTAAACTTTAGAATTGAATACTGAGTCGCGCGACGTCATTTTGATAAACCAATATGTTTGCCGGTTACATATTTTCTTATTCCGACAAATTTTGTTAAGGATTTGTTTAAACGTGTATATATTATTATACATCATTAGAAAGCTAATACAATTATCTATAAATTTGTATAAAACACTTCGCAACTTTTGGAACAAAATTCTATTTAAAATAATGTTTAAACTTTAACACAAATAAGAGTATCTAATAATTAAAAGTATGTAAATTAAATATATATTTAAAGATTGTGATTTTTTTTTTGAAGAATGTTTGAACTTTCTTTTTTTTCGATTACAAACCATTATTTTATTTTTAAACAAAATGTATAATTTAAAGTGGATAGTTTGTAGTATTAAATAAGAGTAAAATACTTTTAGTAGTAAACTCATAAATCATAGTTATTGTATATAATATTGTAATATATTGTAATAAAACAGAAATAAACTAAAAAAAAAACTTTAGAATTGAATACTGAGTCGCGCGACTTCATTTTGGTAAACCAATATGTCTGCCGGCTACATTTTTTTATATTTAGACCAATTTGTCAAAACGTGTATATACTATTATATATCGTTAGAAAGCTAATAAAATTATCTATAAATCTGTATATAACGATTTAAAACTTTTAGAACAATATTATAGTAAAAAAAAATGTTTAAACTTTAGAATTGAATACTGAGTCGCGCGACGTCATTTTGGTAAAACAATATGTCTGCCGGTCACATTTTTTCATATTCCGACAAATTCCTTTAACAATTTGTTCAAACATATATACATTATTATATATCATTAGAAAGCTAATAAAATTATCTATAAATCTGTATAAAACAATTATTAACACTTGGAACAAAATTATAGTAAAAAAATGTTTAAACTTTAAAATTGAATACAGAGTCGCGCGACGTCATTTTGGTAAACCAATATGTCTGCCGGTTAAATTTTTTCATATTCCGACAAATTCCTTTAACAATTTGTTCCAACATATATATTATTATATATCATTAGAAAGCTAATAAAATTATCTACAAATCATCATATAACAATTTGTAACTTTTGGAACAAAATTATTGCAAAAAAATTGTTTAAACTTTAGAATTGAATACTGAGTCGCGCGACGTCATTCTGGTAAACCAATATGTCTGCCGGTTACATTGTTTTATATTTTGACAAATTTTGTTAACAATTTGTTCAAACTCGTATATATTATTATATATCATTAGGAAGATAATAAAATCATCTACAAATCTGTATATAACAATTTGTAACCGTTGGAACAAAATTTTAGTGAAAAAAATTTGTTTAAACTTTAAAACTGAATACAAATCGTATGACTTTATTAAATTTCAACTCTAGATATCTGCCGGTTACATTTTTGTGTATTTTTATCGATTTTGTTATTAACTTGTTTAAACATTCATTTAGTGTTACATAAGATCAGAAAGCTAATTAAGTCATCTATAAATCATATCATAACATATTAAATCATATAACAATTTAAATAGTCAGAAACAAAATTTTGTTCTAAAAAATTTTAAAAGCACCGAGTCAATTTTCTACCAAAATGCCAGGATTTCTGGCGACATTTTTACATTTTGATAAATTTTGTTAATAATTTGTTTAAACACGTATTTATTATTATATGTCATTAGAATGATAATAAAATTATACACAAATCTGTATATAACATTTTGTAACATTTGGAACAAAATTATGTTAAAAAAAATATTTAAACTGCCTTTGTACATCACGACATTTTTTTACATTTTGCTAAATTTCTTTGACAATTTGTTCAAACACATATACATTATTATATATCATTAGAAAGCTAAAAAAATCACCTATCTAATCCATTATCTTTTTCCAGGAAGAATTGGCCTTCGTTTTCGAAATGCTGGGCCTCTACGAAGACGCCCTCGTCCAATACGACGAACTCGATGCCCTTTTCACCCAATTCGTCCTGAATTCGCACATTTCGAATGGTCCAGCCTGGTTGGCCAGTTTTCAGAGGCCCTTACAAGCCTGGAAGGGCATCAGGTTGTCACCTTCGGCCAATCAGCAGGAACGAGACCTGATTGCAACCTGCGAGGCTTCTTTGCTGGAATTTCGAAGCTATTTGTTCCAGAGACAGTGCGCTATGTTGTTATTGACACTCAAACCTTGGGAGGTGAGGATGATAAATGATTTTTGGTTAATGATTTTGTTTGAAAAGTTTTGAAGTGTTGTATGCAGATATGTAGGTAATTTTATTAGCTTTCTAATCGTGTATAATAGTATATACATGTTGGAACAAAGTGTTGAAGAAATTTATCGGAATATGGAAAAATGTAACCAGCGGACTTGGTGTTCAATTACAAAATTTAAGATTTTTTTTTAATATAATTTTGTATCAAAAGTTACGAAATATTATATACAGATTTATAGATAATTTTATTAGCTTTCTAATAATATATAATAATATATATATGTTAGAACAAATCGTTAGAGAAATTTGACGGAATATAAAAAATGTAACCGGCAGACACACGAGTTTTAATAAATAAATGCACACTGACGAGTGGTCGTACTATAAATAGTACAGCGGGTCAAATGTGAGTTAAGAAGTTTTACTTCAAATATAGGCATGTGGGGTATCAAATGAAAGGTCTCGACGAGCACTATACAGATATAATAGTGACCTCTTAAACAAACTAATAGAGTTCCGTACAAATCATCTTTTCACTTTTCACTATCTTATCTGATTTTTACTATCTATTTTTGCAATTTTAAAGTATACCAAGTAGCTGTGGAGTTCTAATATATTATAAGAAATAATAGATCGTTAGTTAAGAATAAATTTTTCTAATATTCTAGTTAGTTTAGACAAACGGTTCAAAAGTTACAAGAGATATAATAAAAGGTGGACCAATGGGTTGCTCTACAGTGAATCAAAATGCTATGACGTCAAATATAGGCATGTAGGGTATCACATGAAAGGTCTCAACGAGTACTATAAAAATAAAATAATGATGGCCCAAACAAAGCAATATGGTTCTCTGAAATTAATAAAATCTTCTTTTCCTAAGCTTTTTCAATATGTTTTGTCAAGTTTAATTTGCTAATCAGTAGAGTCTTTTTTTAAATTAAAATAGCTATTTTTAAAAACTTGTTTGTTAGTAAATATTATATAAAATGATTATATAACTTGTACAATAGTTTCCAAAGGTTGTAAATATGATATTTAGATAGTGCTTATTGAGACCTCTCATTTGATACCCCACATGCCTATATTTGAAGTAAAAAGTTTTATCTCACATTGTTAGATAACTGTTTTTAATATTGTCTGGTATAGAAACGTTACAGAAAATTTGTATACTTTAAAATATCAAAAACTTTTCCAAACTATCTTTTAATGTAGTCCTAGTTTAGTTTGCTTGTCAGTTGAGTCCTTTTCCTGAACATTTTTAACAATTTTTTAGTTAAATTCATTTTGCTTGGCAGTAGAGTCCCTTATTTTGTAACATTTCTTTAACACTTTTGTCAAATCCGAATTTAGAAAAGAATCTTTTTTGATTCAACACTTTCTGTCATTTGCTCGTCAGTAGAGTAGTTTCATGTTTAGATGAAAAAACTTTTTGTCTGAACATTTGCAGTTACATTATCACCTTAAATTGAATTTTGCTCGTCAGTAGAGTCTCTTTTTCATAATATTATTCCAATATTTCTGCCAAAATAAAATGCCAAAAACAAGATGAATTTCCTTGTCAGTAGAGTCCCTTCTTTCCTAATCTTTTTTCAAATATCCAAATTTAATTTGCTCGTCAGTAGAGTTCTTTTTTAAAACGTTCTTGATATAAATATAAATAAAATTAATATAATTATTGTTAAAAGATATATAATAAAATGTGGACCAATGGGTTGCCAAACTATAAATAGTACAGCGGGTCAAGATGTTGTGACGTCACATATGGCATTTGGGGTATCAAATGAAAGGTCTCGAAGAGCTCTATTCATATATCATAGTAACTTTTACAACAAACCAAAATAGATACACAAACATATATAACTAGTTACTAAACGGCTTCAGCATATTAAACAATCTTATACCTCATACAATTTAACACAACTTTGCCGAATATTTTATTCAAATCGGACAAACCGTTCAAAAGTTACAAGAGATGTAACAGAAGTCGACCATTGAGTTGCAGAACCCGAGGACAGACTCAGAAAGTTTTACTTCAAATATAGGCATATGCGGTATCAAATGAAAGGTCTCGACGAGCACTATACAAATATCATAGTGGCAGATCTAACAAACCAATAAGGTTTCATATTTAATATATATTTGAAATCTAACTCTATTTATTTGTTTCAAAACATGTTTTTGTGTAAAAAGAGTCCCTATAGAGCTTCACAATATTAGACAGTACTAAACATCATTTAATTTTGTAATATATTGCCGAATATTACACTTGTCTACGATGAATAGTTCAAAAGTTACAAGCAATAAAATAATAAATACACAAACAATATAAATAGTACAGCGGGTCAAATATGAGTTAAGAAGTTTTACTTCAAATATAGGCATGTGGGGTATCAAATGAAAGGTCTCGACAATCACTATTCAAAAATCATATCCAAACATAATTTAACATAAATCTTAAGACAGAATACCACTTACACCTAGTTTAAATCAACAACTAACTATATAAATCTTTTATCCAGATTGCTCAGAGATCTCTACCATTCCTCCACAATACTGTTCGAGAGACATTTTACTAATAATTTCTTAATTTCCTTCTTAGTAGAGTTCTCTTTTTTTCTTTTAACATTTTCCACTAGTATTTGTCTCTGGTCTTAGCAATTTGGTCGAACGGTTTAAAAGTTACAAGAGATTTAATAAAAAGTAGACCAATGGGATGCAGAACTGTTTGTTACTTCAAATATAGGCATGTTGGGTATCAAATGAAAGGTCTCGACGAGCACTAGATAAATATCTTTGTAACAGACTTGACAAACCAATGGGGTTCCGTACAAATTATATAATGTTATGGTTTTGCTATTTTAGAGTATACCGAGTTGCCGTAGACTTTTACAAATTATATATAATTCAATTTAAAACATCTTTGCCGAATATTCCACTTAATTCGGACTAACGGTTCAAAAGTTACAAGAGATGTAACGAAAGTGGACCAATGGGTTGCCGAATTTTGTTTAAGACATAAGTTAATAAGTTTTACTTCAAATATAGGCATGTGGGGTATCAAATGAAAGGTCTCGACGAGCACTATCTAAAAATCATACTCAAAAGACAGAATACCACTTACACCTAGTTTAAATCAATAACTAATTATTTCTCTTATCTTTTATCCAGATTGCGCAGAGATCTCTACCTTTCCTCCACAATACTGTTCGAGAACTGGAGTTATTAGATATTGCAGATTCTGCTCCAGAAGGCGCAGCAGCCTGCTGGGTCTTCTTATGCTGCCTGGAAGTTCTGCACACCTGCGAAAGATTTAATAACAGCGGTCACGTGGAGCAGTATTCTTTGTACACGGCTGATTTGTGGGCTTATGCTAGCGATAAGGTAATAAATAAATAAATAAATAAATGAACTAGTGGTGTATGGCATCGTGCCTTGAGGCAAGTTGCTGGAACTTTCCGTACTGTAATGAAATGTTCGAGAAATTTTAAACGTTAATAACAAATACTGTAACTTTCATTATTTTTGCTATCTTGTTTGTTATATCTGAGCAAATTAATGTGAATCTATTAAATAAATCAATTTATCTCCAGAGCATTAACAATCGTCATTTCATTTCGAATTCAATTTCATAAAAAAATAGTTGCCTAATTTACACAAAATTGAAAAAGTGCTCCCGTACAGTCACAGTCTAAACGCATTCGAAAATAATTCTGTGCTTGTCAGTAGAGTCCATTTTTCATCATATAGCTCAACATTCAATTTGCTTGTCAGTAGAGTCCTTTTCTAATTTTCTAGTATAATATTAATTTTGCTTTATTCGTTAAAGATCTATTTTGGTATATTTCATATTGTTATTCAATTTGCTCATCAGTAGAGTCCCTTTAAATCAAAAATTAAGTTTGCTTGTCAGTAAGGTCTTTTTTCAAAATTCCAGATCGACATTTAGTTTGCTAGTCAGTAGAGTCCTTTTTTTTTGTTTTTCGAAGTTGATATTTAATTTGCTCGTTAGTAGAGTCTTTTCTTTGTCTTTTAAATCAAAACTAAGTTTGCTCGTCAGTAGAGTACCTTTTTGTTTTTTAAATCCAAATTAAATTTGTGTGCGTCATTTTTTTGTTATTTTAAGTTGATATTTATTTTGCTTCCTTTTTTGTATTGTTGAATATTATTTAATGTGCTCTTCAGTAGAGTCCTTTCTTACTTTTCCAGGTTTATATATATTTTTCTCGTCAGTAGAGTCCATTTCTTGTTTCAAAGATTGTTATTTATTTTGCAAATCAGTAGATTTTTTTGTATTTGCTTGTCAGAAATATCCTTTCTTTGTTTTCACATTAATATGCTGATTGGTCAGCAGTATAGTCATCTTTTTTTTAAATTGCAAATCCTAATTCAGTTTGCTCGTCCCTTTTTACATTAAAAATTTAAACTAGCGGTGTATGGCATCGTGCCTTAAGGCAAATTGCTGGAACTTCCCGTACCGTAATGAAATATTCGAGAAATTTTAAACGTTTACAAATATATTATTAATACAAATACTGTAATTGTTTCATTATTACTGCTATCTTGTTATTTAAAAAATAGTTGCCTAAATTTACACAAAATTGAAAAATCGCTCCCGCATAGTCACAACGCATTTGCAAATAATTCTGTGCGACATTTTCACTTAGACTGTGCTTAGCTCGTCGGCATTTTCACATTTTTCAATAGTTTTTATCATTATTGATTACGGCTTGCTTATGAATAAATAACTCTACTGACGAGCAAATATAAATTCGTTATTTATTAGGAATTTAATTTTATTATTAGTCCGTAACAAAAAAGGACTCTACTGTGCTTTTCAGAGACTGACGAGCAATCTTACTTTTAACCCAAAAAATAAAAAAGGGACTCTACTAACGAGCAAACTTAATTATGATCTACAGAACGAAAAATATAAACTCTACTAACGATCAATCATAATTTTGTTCGAAAAGTTATAAATGGGACTCTACTAACGAGCAATCTTAATTGTGATCTGCAGAATGAAACAAAGAGACTCTACTGACGAGCAAACTTGAAAATGAAAATAGATGATTACTGACGAGCAATTTCAAATTTGATTTGAAGAAAAATGAACAAAAAAGATAGAAATGTGACTCTACTGACGAGCATATTAAATGGCAACAAACAAGATAAAGAGAGAACTCTACTGACGAGTCAATTAAATAAAAGATAATGAAATAGAATTAAAATTTGAGTTTTTTTTATTTTTGGTTTGACACCAAATTTGGTCGTTAATTCGCTCCCCTTTTTGTCTTTTATTTAGTAATTCAATTTGCTCGTCAGTAGAGTCCCTTTTCGATCTTCTAGATCAAATTTTGAGTTTGCTCGTCAGTAGAGTCCCCTTTTTTTAATTTTCCAGGTCTAAATTAAAGTTTGCTTGTCAGTAGAGTCCCATTTTGTCTTTTAAATCAATTCTTAAGTTTGCTCGTCAGTAGAGTCCCATTTTGTCTTTTAAATCAATTCTTAAGTTTGCTCGTCAGTAGAGTCCCTTTTTTAACATTCCAGGTCTAAATTAAAGTTTGCTCGTCAGTAGAGTCCCATTTTGTCTTTTAAATCAATTTTTAAGTTTGCTCGTCAGTAGAGTCTCCCTTTTTAACATTCCGGGTCTAAATTGAAGTTTGCTCGTCAGTAGAGTCTCATTTTGTCTTTTAAATCAATTTTTAAGTTTGCTCGTCAGTAGAGTTCCTTTTTTTTATATTCCAGATTTAAATTATAGTTTGCTCATCAGTAGAGTCCCTTCTTATTTTCTAGTCTAGATCGATATGTAATTTTAAAGTTCTTTTTACTAAACTCAAAGTTTCAAATTGTCAGTAGAGTCCTTCTCATGATATTTACACTTTGCTAGACAGTACAGTTCTATTTAGAAGCTGGAAATAACTTAAAGGGCAATATTTTTATTTACCTTGGCAGAAGATTCATCGTCATATATTATTTTTTATTTTGTATTTTAATTGCATAGTGTGAAGCACGCTTTAGCTTAAAGCCGCACTCACACTTGACATTTTGTATATGTGACTCGTGTATAACTTCATATGAAGCCGGTTGAGTGTGTTGGAAGCTTTAGCGACGTAAAGCTTGTTTCACACTTGACCTTTTACACTTTTCTTGGAAATTATTTTAGAATCAACATTAATTATCTCGCATATTAATTACAATACGTTACTAGTATAATTTTTTTAATTTTAATATTTATTTACTATTTTAGTTGAAATCTCTGGGTAAACTCTGCGGCCTGATGCCAGGCTGCAGTCCTACTTCAACGCAACTTCATGCCGTCGTCAACCTTTCAGCAGGAATGGGCGATTGTCCTGGTACGAAGCAGCAGCCGTCGCCGACTGATAAGCTGAAGGAGGCTTTGAGTTCCAATGATGCTTTTCAGAGACATTATTTGGTAAAGTTTAAACAATATTTTTACTAAATATATTTGAAATTTGAATTTTGAATTTTGAATTTTAACGGTTAATTCAAACGCGCGAACTTCACACTCAAAGTATTTTGTTCAACGCTTACGTGCAGTAACTCGGTTTGTTATTCAATTATAAAGTTTTAACAATATTTTTTACCATACATAATTTTGTTCTAAGAGTTTCAAAGTGTTATATACAGATTTGTAGATACTTTTATTAGCTTTTTAACGATATATAGCAATATACATTTATGCAAACAAATTATTAACAAAATCCTTCAAATCTCAATAGTACGGGAGGTAGCAACTTGCTTGTTTTGAAAACGTTGCTGCCTCCTATACTACAACAATTGTATACCTAAAATGCACTTTTCAACCTTTTTTATGCATTATATTATTATTTCGGAATTTTGTTCAAAATACATCAAGTTTATTATATGATATTTTAGTAGACACGTTTAAGTAAAGCATACTCAAATTATTATATTCTGGAATAAACGATATGTCTTGAAGAGCTCATCAAACGTGATTTAGAAAAGATGTTAGATTTATTCTTAGAAAAGTTCAGAAGAAAATACAGTGATTTATTATTATATTATTTTGTTTGAAAAGTTAACAGATTTGTAGATAGTTTTATTAGTTTTGCAATGATGTATAATAATATATACGTGTTTAAACAAATTTATAACAAAATTTAACGAAACGTAAACAAATGTAACCCGCAGACATAGATTTACATGTACACGATTTTGTATTCGATTTGTATAGTTTAAATAATTTTACAACAAAATTTTCAACGTTTACGTGCAGTAATTTTGTTTCAACTCGGCTTGTTATTCAATTATAAAGTTTAAACAATTTTTTTAATATTATTTTGTCCCAAACGTTTTAAAGTGTTATATACAGATTTGTAGATGATTTTATCAGCTTTCTAATGATATATAATATATATATATATATATATATGTTGGAACAAATCATTTCAGGAATTTATCAAAATATGAAAAAGTGTCACCAGCAGACATATTGGTTTACCAAAATGACGTCATACGACTCAGTATTCAATTCTAAAGTTTAAAGATACTTTTAAATTCAATTTTGTTCCAAACGTTTTAAAGTGTTATATACAGATTTGTAGATAATTTTATTACCTTTCCAATGATTAAGTATTCGAGCAAACTTTAGTAATATAAACCTAAATATAAGAAAATACAGTCACTTTTGTGCTATATTTTCTATTATTAAATCTCAATTCTATGTTTGCTCGTCAGTACAGTCTCTTTTTATCTGGTTTGCTCGTTAGTATAGTTTTTTTATTTGTTTTCAAAATTTATTGGCAAGCAAATAATGCTACTGTATTTTTTGCAAACTCAGAACATAAAAATCTTTTTAAGATTTAATTTTTTACTCAGTAAAGTTAATTTTCTTTTAATTTTAGTTTGCTTGTCAAAAGAGTCCCTTTTTGTCTTTTATTTTCACTTTGCTTGTTTGTAGAGTTTTTTCTCTTTTAATATTATCATTAGAGTTTCAATATTATCACTTCTAGTTTGCTCGTCAGTAGAGTCCTTTTTTCTCGTATTTTGAGTTTGCCCGTCAGTAGAGTTATTTTTCCTTCTTATTATCCCTTTTTCTTTTATTTTCAGTTTGCTCGTCAATAGAGTCCCATTTTTTCAATGTTAGTTTGGCATTTAATTTGCTCGTCAGTAGAGTCCATTTTTGTCTTTTAATTTGCTCGTCAGTAGAATTTCCTTTTTAGAATCTAGATCCAAAAGAAGTTTGCTCGTCAGTAGAGTCCCTTTTTCTATTTTAGTTTGGCATTTAATTTGACCGTCAGTAGAGTCCAATTTTTGTCGTTTATTTTGCAATTTAATTTGCTCGTCCGTAGAGTCTATTTTTTGCCTTCAAGATCAAAAATAAACGTGCTCGCCAGTCGTGTTCTTTTTTGTACTCAAGATCACCAAAATAAGTTTGCTCGTCACTCAGTCCCTTTTTAATCTTCTGAATTTTCGTGAGTAGAGTCCTCTTTTCATTTCCTAGATTGAAAATAAGTTTGCTTATCAGTAGACTTCTTCTTTATTTCTTTAGGTCGTCAATAAGTTCTTTTTTATCTTTTTTTGCAATTTAATTAGTTTGTCAGTAGAAATCCTTGTTATCCTTCTAATTATGTAAGAAAATCCGCTTTCTAATTTGTTGCTCGTCAATAGAGTCCCTTTTTCTTTTATTTCTAATTTTGTTACCAGTATGGTTTTTTTGTGTTTTATTTTTAGTTTGCTTGTCACTAGAGTCCTTTTTCTAGTTTTTTAAACAGTTTAAAAAAAAATATTTTCTGTTTGCTCATCAGTAGAGTTCCTTTTCATTTAATTATAATTTGTTTATCATTAGAATCGTTTTTGCTTTTATTTCTTATTTGCTCGTTAGTAGAGTCCTTTTTTTGTTTTTTATTAATAATAAGTTTGCTCGTCAGTAGAGTTTCTTTTCTTTTAATTTTTTAATTTAGTTCGTCAGTAAAGCCTCTTGTCCTTTTTATTTTTAGTTTGCTCGTCTAAATATTTATTACCTTAATTTTTTACCATTTAAATACACTCTTACTAAACACTTTCACAAATTTCAAATTCAAATCCTAACCGCCATTATTCCCACCCAACTTCACACCTAAAGCACAATGTTCATCCCTTCCGTGCAGTAATTTTGACTCCATTACCTCTTTTCTAGGAATTAGCAGAACTAGCAATGGGTACTTACAAGCACATAGGGCGCATTAGAAGCGCTCGGCTGATCGGTTTAGATATCGCCAGATTTTCATCGGATATCGGACAGATGAATAAGGCCATTGTATTTTTAAATGATGCCCTAAGGGCTTTTAGTGATGAAGGATGGAGGACTTTGGTGGTGCAGACACAACTCGAACTTGCTGCTTGTTATAAGAAGATGAACGACTTGGAAAGGTAATAATAATAGATATATATGTATGTATATATATATATATATATATATATATATATATATATATATTACATTATTACTTATTATTTTTTTACATAATCCAAATTAATTTGTTACAAAAATGCATAAGTTCAAGTCTAAAACAAGCTTTACTTCACTAAAGCTTCCACCACACTCAACCGGCTTCATATAAAGTTATAAACAACTGTTATATACAAAATGTCGAGTGTGGGTGCGGCTTTAGGCTAAAGCGTGTATCACACTATGCAATTAGAATGATATAAAAGTACGTTGTAAGATTTATTTGGTTGTCAGTAGAGTTCCTTTTGCTCACCAGTAGAGTTCAATTCATTTTCATTCATTCATCATTTGAAATCAAACTTACATATAAAGTTAGAAAACAAGCAAACTTAAATTTCGATCTGCAGCATAAAAAAGGACTCTACTGACGAGCAAATTTTATAGCAATCTGTAGCAAATTGAATTGCTAAATCGAAGACAAAAAGGCAGAAAATTAAATTTCGATTAGTGATATACAAAAAGGGACTCTACTGACCAGCAAACTTAAAATTTGATCTAAAAGACAAAAAAGGGGCTCTACTGACGAGCAAATTAAATAGCAAACTAAAAGATAAAAAAGGACTTTACTGACGAGCAAATTAAATTGCAAATTTAAAAAAAGGACTCTCCTAACGAGCAAACTTAAATTTGATTTGAAAAATAAAAAGGGACTCTACTGACGAGCAAACTTGAATAGCAACTGAAAAATAAAAAGGGACTCTACTGACGAGCAAACTTAAATTGCAAACTAAAAAAAGGGACTCTACTGACGAGCAAATTGAATTGTTAAATAAAAGACAAAAAAGGGAGTAAATAAATTTGGATGATTGATATACAAAAAGGGACTCTACTGACGAGCAAACTTAAAATTTGATCGAAAATTTGAAAAAATGGACTCTACCGACGAGCAAAACTTTAATTCAGATCTAGAATATTAACTCTTCGGGACTCTTCAGACGAGCAAACTCAAAATTTGATTTTGAAAATAAAAAGGGACTCTACTGACGAGCAAACTTTAATTTAGATCTGGAATATTAAAAAAAGGGGACTCTACTGACGAGCAAATTAAATAGCAAATTAAAAAATAAAAACGGACTCTACTGACGAGCAAACTTAATATGGATCTGGATTATTAAAAAGAGACTCTACTAACAAGCAAACTTAAAATTTGATCGAGAAGCTTTCTTTCTGTATATATTCTTTTTTCAGTATGTTTCTTTTCTATAGACGACATTTTACTAATAGTTTCTGAATTTGTTCGTTAGTAGAGTCTCACTGTTTCTTTTAATATTTTCCGGCAATATTTGTTTCTGGTCTATGCAATTCTGTCGAATATTTCATCTATTTTGGACAAACGGTTCAAAAGTTACAAGAAATACAATAAAACGCCGACCAATGGGTTGCATAGCACGAAGACAGATATAAGTCCGAAAGTTTTACTTCAAATATAGGCATGTGGGGTATCAAATGAAAGGTCTTGACGAGCACTATACAAATATCGTACTCAAAACAGATACAAATCATATATTCAATTTCAAATATCATTTTTTGTTATTTTAAAGTATACCGAGTTGCTGTAGGGTTTTAATGAATTAAAACAAAAGATAGATAATTCAATTCAAAACAACTTTGCCGAATATTCCACTTAATTTGGACTAACGGTTCAAAAGTTACAAGAGATGTAACGAAAGTGGACCAATGGGTTGCCGAATTTCGTTTAAGACATAACTTAACAAGTTTTACTTCAAATATAGGCATGTGGGGTATCAAATGAAAGGTCTCGACGAGCTCTATCCAATAACACATATTTCCTCTACCCCCAGGTACATCCGAGTATCAGCCGCCATATCGAGCTCTCAAGAACTGGAAATTCTAGTCCGTCATTTCTACTTCGAAGAGATGACAAAATCTCTAAAACAACTACTAGCGAAAAAATCAACTTCTCTCAGCGATCAACCCCAATCGAACATCCTGTCCGACCTCTCGGATGTCTTTACAATAAAATCTTTAAAATTAATGCTGCCTGATACCTGTACTGTGATGCAGGACGAGACCGTAGAGACTGAATTGAGACTGTATAGTAGATTTCCGAAGGAGATCTATGCGGATTCTGTGGCTGTTTCTTTGGAGTTTAAAAAAGGGTTGGATAACAAAAGTTGTAAGAAGAGGGAGGAGAAGCCGAAGGCGGCGGAGGAGAAGAGCAGTCGGGTTAATGGGGATGCGGAGGATGAGGAGGGCTGTGATAGTAAAGTTTTAAGGAATATGTAAGTAATTATATTATACATAGTCAGTAGAGTTCTTTTCTTTTTTTAGTGAATTTTATACACCAGATTTTTTTTTATTTTTGTGATTTATTTTTGTCTATCAGTACAGTCCTTTTGTTCTAAATATTTTATACGTCATTTTCTGCTTATCTGTACAGTCTTTGTTGTTTAGCATTTTAGTGTTAGTAGTTAGTAGAGTTCTTTTTTCTTTAGAGTTTTTGGTTTCAACATTTTTTCCATTCACTTTTGTTTTAATATGCTTGCCAGTTAATTTTGTTTAATATTTTATTTTGCTCATTAGTAGAATTTTTTTCATTATTTTTATTATTTATTTCATTATTATTTTTTTTGCTCGTCAGTAAAGTTCCTTCTTCCTTTTATTGAATTTTAGTCTTAAGTACACCTTTTATTTTTAGCAGTAGAGTTCCTTTTTCTTCTTATAGATTTTGCTTCTCAGTAGACTTTATATTTTTTGCAATTGACTTCTGCTGGTCAGTACAGTTTCTTTTATAAGGCAATGTACAAGGGTTGGCAGTTGAGTACTTTTCTCTAAATATCACATTTTTTGTTCGTCAGTCGAGTCCTTTTAACTTTTAACATTTATCGTATACGATTTTTTACGATTTTTATATTTGTTCGTCAGTAGGGTCCCTTTTTTTACTTTCCAGATCAAAATCAAATTTGCTCGTCAGTAGAGTCCCTTTTCTTAAATTCAAGTTTGATTTGCTCGTCAGTAGACTCTCTTTTTTATTTGGACAAATTAACTTAAATTAATTTTATCCAAATTAACTTTGCTCGTCGGTAGAGTCCCTTTTTCTATTATGAAATTTTACAATTTTTCTATAAATTTCCTTGTTAGTAGAATCCCTTTTTTATCATACTAATATTTTCCCGAGTTTAATTTGCTCGTCAGTAGAGTCCTTACCTTGTTATTGTATTTTGTCCACTAGTAGAGTTTTTTTCTATTTGTTGCATTTTTTGCTTGTCAGTAGAGTTCCTTTTGTCTTCATTTTATAAGACACCGTACAATTTGCTTGGCAGTAGAGTCCCTCATGGTAAATATTATTTATTTTTGTTTACCAGTAGAGTTCTTTATTTTTAATTTTTTTATATAAAATTATTATGCTTGCCAGTAGTGTCCTTTTTCCCTTAACATTTGATTTTTTTTGTATTTTAGTCAGTAGAGTCCTCTTTTATAATATTTTTAATTGTTGTATATAAAAAAACAATATGTTGCAAGTCAGTAAAGTTTCTTTTTATCTTCTAGATAAAAATTGCTCGTCAATAGAGTCCTTTTTTTTCAAATTCAGTTTTAAATTTTTTATAAAGTTTAAATTTGGTCGTCTGTAGAGTTCTTTTCCATTTCTGTCTCTACATTTTTTCTTATATTCTAAATTTAATTCGTCAGTAGAGTCCTTTTTTATTTTCTAGATTAAAATTAAGTTTGTTCGCCAGTAGAGTGCATTCTTTAGTTTTTTAGATCAAAATTAAGATTGCTCGTCAGTAGAGTCCCTTTGTCTTAACATGGTCAATTTGGTCGTCAGTAGAGTCCTTTTTTTCTTAAAAATTAAATTTGCTAGCCAGCAGACTCTCTTTTCTTCTAATTAAATAAAGTGGTCTTTAGTAGAATCCTTTCCTTCAATTTCAATTTTAATGTGCTTATCAGAAGAATCCCTGTTTAAAAAATAAATAACTTTTGCTCGTCAGTACAATCTTTTTTCATCAGTATTTATATTTGCTTGTCAGTAGAGTCCCTTTTTAATTTTTCTTTAGCTTGTTTTTTTGTCAGTAGAGTTTTTTTTGAGTATTTTTAATAGTTTTGCTTGTCAGTAGATTTTTTTTATTTAAGTTTAAGTTTAATTTGCTTGTTTTTTTTTTTCAACATTTTTTTCAAGTTTAATTCTAATTTGGCTGCCAATAGAGTCCTTTTCCTCAATTTCAATTTTAATTTGCTTGTCAGTAGAGTTTTCTTCTTCTTAAAAATTAAATTTGGTCGTCAGTTGAGTTTTTTTTGCCCTAAAATTTAATTTTGGTCGTCAATAGAGTCCTTGTTTAAACATTTTAATTTGTTCCACAGTAGAATCCTTTTCCTCAAAATTAATTTTATTTTGCTCGTCAATAGAATCCCTCTCTTCAATTTCAATTTAATTTGTTTGACAGTAGAGTCCTGTTCCTCAATTTCTATTTTATTTTGGTCGTCAATAGAGTTCTTTGTTCCTTAACCTGTAAATATGTTCGTCAGTAGAGTCCTTTGTTTCTATAATAATAATTCAGCATATTTTTCTACATTTACTCGTTAGTAGAGTCCTTTTTTTATCTAATTATTGAAATAACATATTTGTTTGAATTATCTACTGTTATATTTGTCACCACATTTTTTCTTATATTTATCTAAAGTCTAAATGTAATTCGTCAGTAGAATCCCTCTTTTATTTTCTAGATCAAAATTAAAGTTTGCTCGTCAGTAGAGTCTCTTTTCTATTTTCTAGATCAAAATTAAGGTTTGCCCGTCAGTAGAGACCCTTTTTTACTTTCTAGATAAAAATTAAGGTTTGCTCGTCAGTAAAGTCCCGTTTTTTCTATAATAATAATTTAACATATTTTTCTAAATTTGCTTGTCAGTAAAGTCCCTTTTTCTCGAAATATTTTCTTATATTTATATATAGTCTACATTTAATTTCCTCGCCAGTAGAGTCTCTTTTTTTATTTTCTAGATTAAAATTGAAGTTTGCTCGTCAGTAGAATCATTTTTATCTTTCTAGTTTTAAAATGCTTGCCAGTAGAGTCCCTTTTCTCTCTAACTATTTAACTAACATATTTTCTTATGATTATCTACTGTCTAAATTTAAATTGCTCGTCAGTAGAGTCCCTTTTTTATTTTCCTCATCAAAATTAAGTTTACTCGTCAGTGAAGTCTCTTTTTTATCATGACATTTTACAATTTTTCTCTAAATTTCCTTGTAAGTAGAGTCCCTTTTTTTAAACTAATATTTTCCCGAGTTAAATTTGCTCGTCAGTAGAGTCCTTTCCTAGTTTTTTGTCTTAAAATTTAATTTTGGTTGTTTTTTTCTCTTTGTTGATATTTTATAATATTTCTCTAAAGTTGCTCGACAGTAGAGTCCCTTTTTCCTCGAACTGTTTTACTAATATTTTTTTGAGTTTAATTTGCTCGTCAGTAGAGTCCATTTTTCTTTCACATATAAATTTGGTCGTCAGTAGAGTCAATTTCTTCTTAAAAATTAAATTTTGTTGTCAATACAGTCTTTTTTGCCTTAACCTGTAAATATGCTCGTTAATTTGGTCGTCAGTAGAGTCTTCTTTATCTTAAAATTTTATTTTATCTTCTAAATCAAATTTAAATTTAATCGTAAGTAGATTTCTTTTTGTTTTAATTTTATTATTAGTTGAGACCCTTTTGTCTTGACATTTACATTTGCTTGTCAGTAGAGTCTTTTTTATTCTTAAAGATTAAATTTGGCCGTCAGTAGAGTCATTTTTTCTAAAATAATATTTTCCAATATTTTTCTAAATTTGCTCGTCAGTAAAGTCCTTTTCCATTTCTGTCTTAACATCTTATATTTATCTAAAGTCTAAATTTAATTCGACAGTAGAGTCTTTTTCTTAATATAAAATTCTATGAATCTATCGCATCTCTTTCATTCTCTTCGTTTTCTTTATATCTTCCATCTCTTTCTTTCTGCCAATCTTACTACCATCCTCTTATCTTCCATCTCTTTCTTTCTTTCTACTTTCTCATGTCTTCCACCTCTTTCTTTCTATCAATCTTTCTATCCCCTCTTATCTTCCATCTCTTTCTTGCAACTTTTTCACATCTCCCATCACTTTCTCTCATACAACTTTCTCACACCATCTCTCTCTCTCATACAACCCCTTCTAATCTTCCATCTCTTTCAGCTTAACCGCAGACGACCTCAAACAAGAAAACATCCTGGTCGCCCGCATCAGCATCGCATCACAGCTCGATTACAGGCAGGACGGCGTCTTAGGCTCCGTAAGCGCCTCGTGCCAAAACACGCGAACTTTGAGGCGATCTAGTAGCACCAAAAACAGAAAGTCATCTGATACTACCCATCGACAGGATTTTACCATCAGTCTTACGAATAATGGACATTTGGTGGTTATACCAGGACTGAATGTGATAAAGTTGGCTATTAAGGCGACGAGGGTTGGGGTTTTTAGACTGGGGCAAGTGTCGGTGGTCGTGGGTGGTGGATTGGAGTTTTTGTCGCAGGTGCTCAAGCCTGGTTTGGAGTTTGAGGTTGTTACGGAACCGGCCAAGGCGGTGTTGGATAAGGTTGATTATCATCTGTTGGCAGGTGGGTGGTTACAGTTTTTTTTACTGGTTTTTAATTTAGTCGTCAGTAGAGTCCCAGTATCATCATTTTATTAAGTTTAATTTGTTTGTCAGTAGAGTCCCTTCTCTTTTAATATTTTAGTTTTGCTTGTCATTAGACTTTTTTATCTTTTAGATCAAAATTTAATATGGTCGTCAGTAGAGTCAATTTTTATTTTAATAATCAAAATTTAGTTTGCTCGTCAGTAGAGTTCTTTTTGTATATTCTGAAACAAAATTTAGTTCGCAGAGAGTTTTTACTTCTTAAAAATTAAATTTGGTCGTCGTAGAGTCCCTTTTTCATTTTAATAACCAAAATTCAGTTTGCTTGTCAGTAGAGTCCTTTTTTATTTTCTAGATCAAAATTTAATTTGCTCGTCAGTAGAGTCCTTTTTTGACATTTTTAATATTTTCGACAAGATCAATTTGTTCGTCAGTAGAGTTCATTGTTGTATGAACAATTTTTCCTAAAGGATTTTTTTTACAGTTTTTTAATTTGCTCGCCAGTAGAGTCCATTTTTGACATTTTAATTAATTTTGCGCGTCCGTAGAGTTTATTTTGTCTTCACGTCAGTAGAGTCTATTTTATCTTAGTATTGAAAGTTAATCGTCAGTAGATTACTTTTCTTCAAAATTAATTTTATTTTACTTGTCAGTAGAGTCTTTTCCTCTTAAAAATTAAATTTGGTCGTCAGTAGAGTCCTTTTTTTCTTTCGACATTTTTATTTGATTGTCAGCAGAGTCCCTTTCTATTTTAATAATTAAAATTGAGTTTGCTCGTCAGTAGAGTCCCTTTTTTATTTTTAAGATGAAATTTTATGTTTGCTAGTCAGTAGAGTTCTTTTTTAGTTTCCAGAGTCATTTTTGATAAGCATTTAATTTGTCCTCTCTGTAGAGTCCCTTTTTGGCATTTTTATTTGATCGTCAGTTCCTTAATATTTTAAGATTTCAGTTTTGCTCGTCAGTAGAGTCCCTTTTTAATTTTTTTGTTTGCTATTTAATTTCTTTGTTATTTTCTAGATCAAAAATAACTTTTCTCGTCAATAGAGTTCTTTATTTTATTTTTTAGATAAAATTTTAAGGTTGCTTGTCAGTAGAGTCCCTTTATCTTCAATTAAATATTTTATTCAAGTTCGTCTCTGATCTTTGCTCGCCAGTAGAATCCCTGTTTATTTTAATGATCAAATTTTAAGTTTGCTTGTCAATAGTGTCCCTCTTTTATCTTTTAGTTTACAATTTAATTTGCTCCTCAGTAGAGTTCTGTTTTATCTTCGAAATCAAATTTTAAGTTTGCCCGTCAGTAGAGTCCCTTTCACTTTTGACATTTTTAGTTGATCGTTAGTAGTGTCTCTTTTTTTTCTTAAATATTTTTTTAGTCGTCAACTTTTTCGCTAGTAGAGTCCTTTTCGTTGATACACCTTTTACTATACATCTTCTAATATTTTTCGATATCAGGTTTTACTTGCTCGTCAGTAGAGTTTTTTTCCTAAACAATAGGATCTTTTCAGACGTGTACTGACGCTCGTCAGTAGAGTTTCTTCTCTCTTCTTATCGTTTTAGTTTAGTCTTTATGAATCAATTGATATTTCTTTTAGGGTTTCCGCAAAGGATGGTCCTCACAGTAAACAGTGGCAGTTTCAGAATCGCCGAAAACAGTTTCATAACCATGAAAATGTCAAAAGGGCTACTGATGAAATGCGAAGGTTCTGAGGAGGATTTTGCAAGAGAATTCAAGATTCCCTTAGAAATCAGCGAGCCCTTTCAGAGCACCAAAGTCGATCTTTTGGTTTTGGCTGAGCTGCCACCGAGGAAAGACGATCGATCTGTGGAACACAAGGTAAGGGTAAATGTTACAAAAAGTTTTGCTTCAAATATAGGCATGTTGGGTATCAAATGAAAGGTCTCGACGAGCACTATCCGAATCTCTATAAATTGTTTTATATTATTAAATATTATTATATTATAAAGACAATGTACAGAAAAAGGGACTCTACTGACAAGCAAATTATTTTATATTATTGAATATTGTTATATTATGAAGACTATGTACAGCAAAAGGGACTCTATTGACGAGCAAATTTCTTTCTATTATTATTTTGTTATATTGTGAAGACAGTGTACAAAAAAGGGACTCTACTGACGAGCAAACTAAATTAAGAAATGATAAATAAAAAAGAACTCTACTGAAAAGCATACAGAATTTAAAAAAAAATAAAAAAGAACTATACAAACGAACTAAATTTCGACTCTACAAAAAAGAGACTTTTCTGAAGAGCAAGCTATAAAAAAAATAAAAAAGGAACTCTACTGACAAGCAAACCTTTGATAAAAAGAGACTCTATTGACGAATGGAGCGACTTAAAATGGACTCTACCGACGCTCAAACTAAATTAAAAAATGCAAAAGAACTATACTGACGAGCAAATTAATTTGTGATTTAAAGAAAAGAAAAGCAACACAACTAACGAGCAATTAATAAATCAACTGACATTAAAAAAGGACTCTGCTGACGAGCAAATTGATTATCAAACTTTAGAATTTAAAAAGAGACTCTACCGACGAGCAAAGTATTATAGATCAACTTAAAAAAGGACTCTACTGACAAGCAAATGATAAAATCTACTCGGAAGTTTTAAAAGGGACTCTACTGACAAGCAAATGATAAATCAACTCAGAAATTATAAAAAAGGGCTCTACTGACGAGCAAATTGCTTATCGGACTATCTAGTAAAAGGACTCTACTGACAAGCAAATAATAAATCAACTCAGAAATTAAAAAAAGGACTCTACTGACGAGCAAACTGAATATCGAACTGGATATAGACATACCATACACCAACTTGGTATACTTTAAAATAACAAAAACTGATATCAATAAGTAGATAAATTAAGTGTATTGAACCCTATTGGTCTGGTGTGTCTGCTAGTTTCATATTAGTATAGTGCGTCGAGACCTTTCATTTGATACCTCACATGCCTATATTTGAAGTAAAACTTCTAGACTCACATTTGACCCGCTGTACTATTTATAGTACGACCACTCGTCAGTGTGCATTTATTCATTTAAACGCATGTAACTTCTAAACCACTGCACCAGAATAAATGAAATATTCGACAAATTTGTTCTAAATTAAATTATCTTTAATTGTACTTAGTATCAATTTTTAAATCAACTCGCTATACTTTAAAATTATATATGTAAGTGTACAGAACCCTATTGCTTTATTTTGGACGTTACTGGTATATTTCGATAGTGCTCATCGAGGCCTTTCATTTGATACCCAACATGCCTATATTTGAAGTAAAACTTCTTAACTCATACTTGACCCGCTGTACTATTTACAGTAGAACAAAACGTCCGTGTGCATTTATATATTAAAACGTTTGTAACTTTTGAATAAATTGTTTGTCGCAAATAAAACATCTAACAAAAATGTTCTAAATTAATATCAATCCTTAAATCAACTCGGTATACTTTAAAATTGCAATAGAAACCTTCAAATTAGTTTAGAATATTGGATATATGGAATGATACGGAACCTTGTTAGTCAAATTTCAACACTGATATATTTGAATAAAGCTCATCGAGACCTTTTATTTGATACCCCACATGCCTATATTTGAAGTAAAACTTTTTAACTCATCTTTGACCCCAAATTCGGCAACCCATTGGTTTACTTTTCATTATATCTCTCGTAACTTTTGAACCGTTTGTCCGATTTGGATGAAATATTCGACAAAGTTGTGTTAAATGAAGCGATCTATGATGTGCTTTAATATAGTCACACCATGCACCAACTTGGCATACTTCAAAATAATAAAAACTGATTTTATTAAGTAGATAAATTAAGTGTATTGAACCCTATTCGTCTGGTGTGTCTGCTAATTTGATATTTGTTTAGTGCTCGTCGAGACCTTTCATTTGATACCCCACATGCCTATATTTGAAGCAAAACTTTTTAACTCATACTTAACCTCGAATTCGGCAACCCATTGGTCCACTCTCGTTACACCTCTTGTAACTTTTGAACCGTACGTCCGATTTGAATGAAACATTCGACAAATTTGTACAAAATTAAACAATCTACAACATTGTCTTTTACCATTTCTCTACTCTACTCTACTAACGAAACATTTCTAGGTTTCGATGTTATGTCCTTGGTCCAGGAAAGAAACAACAGTGCCCCTCCACTTCCCGCCGCCCTTCCTGAGCGTCTGCAGGCTGCACACGTCGCAGGCCAGAAAATTCGTCCAGGTGTCGGTTCGGGGTCTTCACGATCAGAAAGTGGCCCTTAAGAGGCCACAACTGGAGTGCAAAGTAGATGGACTGCTTTTGAGGGATTTGAATCCGGGGGCTGATCAGATACTGGTGAGGAAATATTTATTAACTTCCCGTAGGGCAAGTTATGGTAATCGCAAAAAAATCGAAAATGAAAATTTTTACATAGCTTTACGTTTCAAAACCTTCTGAACATTTTGGCATACCATAGAAAAAATGGATGCATGTGTGTGTGTGTGCCCCACTAGTTTGATTATAATTAAAAGATTTTTCGTAGTGTTGACGAAACTTTTTTTGTAATTGACTGTTGATTGTAAAGAAACTGCTAAACCGAGCTTTGTGCAAAACTTGTCAACCGTAGTCCTTATCGAGCCTTATTGAACGCCCTTTAAATTTTTAAAATTAGTACAGCCGTTTTGCAGAAATCGTGATTAACTGTTTGTCACATATATATGATTGCTATAAAGAGACGGTTCGGACGATCTTTGTGTAAAACTTGTCAACACTAGTTCTTATGTTATCGAACGTCTTTTAAATTTTCAAAATCGGTACAGCCGTTTTGAAGTAATCGTGATCAATAGTTTGTCACCCACCTACTTTATCCAAATTCTGTGCCAAGCGATCCAGAAAAAACCTAAAAATCACAAAATTAAGCCCTATTTTCTTCATCCAAACATTTTGCTGAATTATTGTCAAAAAGCAGTAGAGTTCTTTTCATTAGTGAGACTTTTGTAACATAGCAATTCACTAAACAACTATTCGCTTGTCAGTAGAGTCTCTTTTACTTTATTAACATTTTCTGCTTTCTGGTTCCAGTTTTGCTCGGCAGTAAAATTCTTTTTCTATAAAAATGTGTCTTATATTTTTTTAAGTATTGTTTGCTCGTCAGTAGAGTCCCTTTTCACGAAAACTATTTTCATTTGCTCGTCAGTAGAGTCCCTTTTCACAATAATATTTTTATCTGCTCGTCAGTAGAGTCCCTTCTGTCACAATTCTTTTGGATCAACTTTGCTCGTCAGTAGAGTTCTTTTTTCCTTTTATTTTTAGTTTGTTCGCCAGTAGAGTCCCTTTTCAAACATTTTTATTTTCTCATCAGTAGAGTCCCTTTTGCAATAACAATTTTATTTGATTGTCAGTAGAGTCCTTTATTTCAATAATAAGATCTTAATTTGCTCGTCAATAGAGTCCTTTTTCATCTTCTAGATCAAAATTAAATTTGCTCGTCAGTAGAGTCCTTTTTTTGTTTTTGACCATTATTTTAGAATATCTAAAAGGGACTCTACCGACAATAATATTTTTCTTGTAAAAAAGGACTCTACTGACGACCAAATAAAATTGTTTTAAAAAGGAACTCTACCAATGAGCAAATTAAAATTCAATTTATTATTATATATATAATAGATAATATAAGAACTCTACTGACGAGCAAATTAAAATCTTAGCCTCATTGCTAATATAATTACCTGTCTTTTTTTAGCTCATCAGTACAGTCCTTTTTTAAATTTTGTTCTTCCTTTTAATATATTTTGCTCGTCTTTTTTATTTTCCATAAAATATTTTTATAATTTTTGATTAAAAATTTTGTGAAAACTATTGAAAAATGTGAAAATGCCGCCAAGCTAAGCACAGTATAAGTGATGAATGTCGCACAGAATTATTTGCAAATTTAGTTTAGACTGTGACAGAGCACTTTTTCATTTTTGTGTAATTTGCTCAAATATAACAAGATAGCAATAATATGAATGAAAGTTACAGAGTATTTGTAATAATATATTTGAAAACGTTTAAAATTTCTCGAACATATTTCATTGCGGTACGGTAAGTTCCAGCAATTTGCCTTAAGGCACGATTCCGTACACCACTAGTCAAGTTTAAGTTGCTTGTCAGTAGAGTTCGTTTTGACACGATTTTTATTATAAATTTTGCTCCTCTGTAGAGTATTTTCCTCATTCATTTTTAGTTTGCTCGTCAGTAGAGTCCTTTCTGACACGATTTTTTTGTATAATTTTGCACGTCAGCAAAGTTTTTATCCTTTTGTTTTTAGTTTGCTCGTCAGTAGAGTCCCTTTTGACTCGACTTTATTAATGAATTTTGTTCGTCAGTAGAGTTCATGTTTCTTTCAATTTTTAGTTTGCTTGTCAGTAGAGTTCCTTTTGGCACGATTTTTTTTTCATAAATTTTGCTCGTCAGTAGAGTTCTTTTTTCCAACATTTTTTTTGATTTGCTCATCAGTAGAGTCCCTTTTGTCTCGATTTTTTTTTAAATTTTTCGGTCAGTTTAGTTCTTTTTTCTTTTCTGTTTCTATTTCTAATTTGCTTGTCAGTAGAGTCCTTTTTGTCACGTTTCTTTTTTTATAAATTTTGCTTGTCAATAGAGTTCTTTTTCTTTCTATTTTTAGTTTGCTCGTCCCTTTTTCATGATTTTTTTTCATTAATTTTGCTCGCCAGTAGAGTCCCTTTTGTCACGATTTTTTTTTGTAAATTTTGCTTGTCAGTATAGTTGCTTTTTCTGTTATTACAGTTTGCTCATCAGTAGAGTCCTTTTTTCACGATTTTTTTGTATAAATTTTGCTCGTCAGTAGAGTTTTTTTGTTTTCAACTTTCAATTTTCTCGTCAGTAGAGTCTCATTTGTTATGATTTTTTGTATCAATTGTGCTCGTCAGTAGAGTTCTTTTTTTCTTTTGTTTTTAGTTTGCTCGTCAGTAGAGTCCCTTTTCACACGACTTTTTGAATCAATTTTGCTCGTCAGTAGAGTTCTTTTTAATTTATTAAGTTATTAAGAACCCGTTTTCAAATGTTAGTCTCGCTCATTTATCTTATACAAATACGACGATAATAAAGAAACGGCTGGACTGATCTTTGCGCAAAACTTGTCAATACTAGTTTTTATGCAATTTAACTTGACTTTTAAATTTTGGGAATCGGAACAGCCGTTTTGCGCAAATCGTGGTCACCCATCCAAATTCGGTGCCAAACGATTCAGAATGACTCCACAAAATTAACTCTTGTTTCTTTACCCAGACGATAACCAACGGAATAACAGCCTCCTTCATGTGGGAACTGGAAATCGAACCACTCCAAAAGCACCAGACCAACATCAAAATGGACTTTAGCATCCTGTACGCACCAGTAGAATCCCTTTTACCATCACCATCAAACCCTTCCCTTAATACTCACGACCCCAACACCTCACCCTTCACCCAATACACATGTCCCTTCGACCTTAAGGACTACACAACCCTCTATATGGTCAAATGCAAAGTGGAACCAAGTGTCGGCAGCGAATTCTGTCGAACCAGGAGCATGTGCCATCTGCAACTCTCGGTTGCAAGGTTGCCAGGTTGCGAAAAGGATGCGACGGCGTCTGTTATGTATGAAGTTTTGGCGGATCAGACTATGTGGGCGGTTTGTGGACGGACAGCAGGTGAGGGTAGATAGATTTAGTGGTATTTTTGATTTGGTTGTTAGTAGAGTCCCTTTTTGATTCGAAATTTGGCAAAAAAGTACAGCGGGTTAAATTTGAGTTAATAAGTTTTACTTCAAATATAGGCTTGTTGGGTGTCAAATGAAAGGTCTCGACGAGCACTATACAAATATCATACTTACAAACTCAATAAACCTACAGGGTTCCGTACACATAATTTATGCACTCTTAAATATCAATTTTTGCAATTTGAAAGATTTCTAAGTTTTTATATTTTATTTTCTAAATCAAAATTCTGTTTGCTTGTCAGTAGAGTCCTTTTTTATCTTAATGTTCAGAATTAACTTTGTTAGTCAGTAGAGTCCCTTTTTTATCTTTGAGATTAAAATTCTATTTGCCTGTCAGTAGAGTCCTTCTTTATACTAATAATCTAATTGAAGTTTGCTCGTCAGTACAGTCTTTTTCTATTTAAATTGATCAATTATTATTTTTACAATGTTAATTTGCTTGGCAGTACAGTTGTTTTACTATTTTAATTTGCTCGTCAGTAGAGTCCATTTTTACAATGACAATGTTAGTTGCTCGTATCAGCATTTTTTATTAATATTCTTTTCTATTTAATTGCTCGTCAGTAGAGTCCCTTTTTTGAAATATTAAGCTTCCTATTTAGTAGCGTCCTTTTCAAAAACTACTGAATAAAATTTTTGGTTTGCTCGTCAGTAGAGTTTCTTTTTTATCTTAATAATCAAAATTAAGTTTGCTCGTCAGTAGAGTCATTTTTCCAAATACTGAATCAAATCTTTGGTTTGCTCGTCAGTAGAGTTCCTTTCTTATCCTAAGGATCAAAATTAAGTTTGCTCGTCAGTAGAGTCCTTTTTTTTAGTTTTTTTTTTGAAATTAATATTGTTTATGTTTTTAACTTGCTCGTCAGTAAAGTCCTTCAGTCTTAATATTGTATTAGAAGTTTTTGAAAAGGACTCTACTAAATAGGAAGCTTAATATTTCCAAAAAGGGACTCTACTGACAAGCGATTAAATAGAAAAGAATATTAATAAGAAAATGCTGATACGAGCAAATAACATTGTCATTGTAAAAAGGGACTCTACTGACGAGCAAATTAAAATGGTAAAACAACTCTACTAACAAGCAAATTAACATTGTAAAAATAATAATTGATCAATTTAAATAGAAAAGGACTCTACTGACGAGCAAACTGGATTTTGATCATCAAAGTAAAAAAGACTCTACTGACAAGCAAATTGAATTTTGATTATTAAAGTAAAAATGACGACCCTACTGACAAGCAAACTTAAGTTTGATTATCAAAATAAAAAAGGGACTCTACTGACGAGCAAATGGAAATTAAATTATCAAAATTATTGGCCTGCAACAATAAAGGACTGTACTTGTGTAAATAAAAGAAAAAAAACTCTATGACAAAAATTAAAAAAGTTAGTACAACGGGTCAAATTTGAGTTAAGAAGTTTTACTTCAATTATAGGCATGTTGGGTATCAAATGAAAGGCCTCGACGAGCTCTATCCATATATCATAGTAACTTTCTCAACAGACCAATATAGTTACAACTACATATAGAACGAGTTGCTGTACGGTCTTACAATATTAAACAGTCTTATAAACAATTAAATTTAACGCAACTTTGTCAAACGTTGCATTCAAATCGGACAAACGGTTTAAAAGTTACAAGAGACGTAACAGAAGCTGACCATTGAGTTGCATATCACGAAAACAGACATAAGTCGGAAAGTTTTACTTCAAATGTAGGCATGTTGGGTATCAAATGAAAGGTCTCGACGTGCACTATCCGAATATTATAGTAACAAACTCGACAAACGTCACAATGTCTAGTATATATATATTTGTTTTTTTTTTTTAGGTGTAATAACAGTGGACAATTGTAAAGAACAAACAGTAACTTTAGAAGTCATCCCTTTGACCGCAGGTTTTCTACCACTGCCCTTAGTGCGATTATCAAAGTACATCACGGCCGATCAGAGGTCTGGAGATAAAACAGGTAACTTTAACGTAACAGTAACGTCACAATATGTTACGTTACAAATACTGAGGACACTTTTTTATATTTTGCTTTGTAGTGCTGTTATTTGTTTTAACTGATATATAGTGTTATATATCAAATGAAAGGTAATAAAATTATCTACTAATCTGCATATAACAATTTTAAACCTTTGGAACAAAATATTATTTAAAAAATTGTTAAAATTTTAATTTTTTTATACTGTGATTTTTGTGAACTAACATGTCAAGTTTTCTTTTCAAGGTTACATTTTTCTATATTTTGATCGTGTTTGTAAATAGTTTGTTCAAATATGTATATATTATTATATATCATTACAAAACTAATAAAATTGTTTATAAATCTGTATATAACGTTACAAACAAAATTAATTAGGAAAAATGAGTAAAGTTTAATTTTTTTTATCTTGTTATTTGTTCAGCTATGCAATACGTACTGAGAATATTTAATTCCTGAATTTTTTATTAATAATTTTATTCCAACACTTACAAATCTAAAAATGCATATTTGTAAACAATTTAATAAGCTTTGCACTGATATATAATAGTGCATTGAAATTTGAACAAATTCTTTAATAAATAATGCGAATTTAAAAAAAGTGTGACCGAACAACGAAATTTTTTTTATATTAAATTGCAAAGCTTGAGTTATTTTTGACAAAAATTTTGTTCTAAAAGTTTTAAAACTATAAATACAGATTTGTACACAATTTAATAAGGTTTTTAAAGATATATAGCATTATATAATATAATGATACAAAATTTTATAAACATTTATAATTTAGTATCTAATTATCAGGTAATGGTGGATTTCATTGGTTACATTTTTTATATTTGCGTTTATATTGTTTAAAATTGTTCTAAGGCATATATATTATTATACATCATTAGAAAGAAATTAAAATTATCTATAAATCTGCATATAACAATTTATAACTTTTAGAACAAATTTAAATTTTAAAAAATGTTTAAACTTTATAGTTAAATACAAAGTTCATTTTTGTGAACTAGTATGTCTGTCGGTTACATTTTTATATTTCGACAAATTTTGTTAATAATTTGTTTAAACATGTATATATTATTATATATCATTAAAAAGCTAAAATTATCTACAAATCTGTATATAACAACTTATAACTTTTAGAACAAAATTCTATTTAAAAAAATGTTTAAACTTTATAATTGAATACGAAACCGAGTTGAAACTAAATTACTGCACGTAAACGTTGGACAAAATACTTCGAGTGTGAAGTTCGCGCGTTTGAAGTAACCGTTAAGATTTAAAATTCAAATTTCAAATATATTTGAAATAATTATTCAAAGTTTTTTGTTGCTCAAAGAGTTGATTTTTCATTCGGTTTCATTTTTTAACAAACTTTTATAGAAAAAACAGTCAAACATTAAATTCGCTAAATTTAAAATATGTAATCTGATTTATTTGATAAAATTATTCAAACATTTGTATTTTTCCAAGTTATAGAAATAGATTATTATGGTAAACTTGTTCGTAATTTTATGCACTTCAAAAATAATTGATAGTTTAATTAAATTGATAGTTGCACGAAATTTAAGTTTGTGAAACTCTAATTAATTATTGCACGGGATTTAGCATTATTCTGTTTAGATTCATTTAGATTTTTATATATCATTAGATGACCCGACAGACTTTGTTCTGTGCCCATGTCTACAATTTTTTAATATAATATACTAATATTTACCGTTTACCTAAAAATAATAATTATTGGTTTTTAAATTATTCTTCACGCCAAAATGCATATACATTTATAATATGAGCGATTTTAAATGTAGAACTGCTTTAAACAATGACAAGTCGTTTTTTGCATTTTTTTCTATTTCCCACATATCAGTACTTTATAATCACATACATATTAGAAAATTTCCTTAACAAACTCCAGAAAGATTTATCAAAATCCGAATAATTGTTTAGGAGGAGTACTTTATATAATAGCAATAAAGCTCACATTGATTCTACGTTTTAGTTAAAAAACGTTTGTATGTGAAAGAGAAAAGGGCTGTTTTTAGGGTTTTCCCGGCAATTATTCGTTTTTTTCTCGCCGTAAGAACCATCCTTGGACTTCAACGAACATTTTAAAAAAAGAATTGGCCAAATCGGTCCAGGCGTTGTTGAGTTATGCGCTTACTAACACATTTTGCGATTCATTTTTATATATAAGATGATATATCGTTGAAAAATAGATAAAATTATCTACAAATCTGTATATAACAATACATAACTTTTAGAACAAAATTGAATTTAAAAAAAATGTTTAAACTTTAGAATTGAACACTGAGTCGTGCGACGCCATTTTGGTAAACCAATATGTCGGCCGGTTGAATTTCGACAAATTTCTTTAACAATTTGTTCCAACATGTATATAGTATTATATATCATTAGAAAGCTAATAAAATTATCTACAAATCTGTATATAACACTTTATAACTTTTAGAACAAAATTGTCTAGAAAAATGTTACTAAACTTTGAATATGTTCTTTTTATGGATAGGGATTCCATTTCCCACTGTATGTATCTAGCTTTATCTCTTTCTCTTTCTAACTCACACAATTCGTATCTCTCCATCTCTCTCTTTTGCTTTTATACAGAGAAATCTGATTTTTGTGCTTTAATAATTTTCTTTGCATTATTTAAGTTTCAATGCTTTTGTTTATATTTATATTTATTTAGTGCAAATTTAATTAAATAAATTATTACTATTATATATCATTAGAAAGCTAATAAAATTATCTGCAAATCTGTATATAACACTTTATAACTCTTAGAACAAAATTATATTAAAAAAATGTTTAAACTTTATTTTTCCTTTTTTTAGATAACAGAAAGTCAGATCCGAATCATTCTCATCCTAAACTCGAACCATTTGCACCAGGACAGGTTTATAACTTTAGTAAGGCTCAGCAGGTTCACGTCTTGGGTAACAATCCTGAAGGAAACTGACAGTGTAAATAAATAAATAATATATAAATAAATATTTATATATATAGGAATATATTAATTGTTTATATTGTATCCGATATATATGTATATATATATATATATATATATATATATATATATATATATACACGTTTCGGCTACAATCCCAGACACAAATATCCTTCAATACAATTTTATAAGTACAAAATTAAACATCAAAAAACACTTACAAATTGCTTTTCCTAATATTAATAACAAAAATACTCAAAAATTCTTCTATTTTTATGTAAAACATCAACAATTTTATTATCATTAATTATATAATCTATTTTATGCAATTATTTACGGCCGCACCGTTTGTATTACTCCTTTAAAAAATACAAAAACCCTAAAGTTTGTTTACAAAATATACACCGACGCCTGCACTATTCCGCTTAACTGAATTTTGGTACATTTGCAATTAGTGTGGATGCAAAGAAAACAATTTTGGAGTTTGAGTAATTTTTAAAAATATGTAGCATGTAACTAGTGTGCTGTAATTTGAGTATGTCGGTGTTCAGTGTGTATACTATGATCACAAATACTAAAATTGATGAGTCGTTTTGGAAAATTTTGAGATATTAGTGGTTTTGTGAAAAAAGTACCCAAAATGTATTTGAGGTGTTTAGGTAATTTTTATAATTATACTGTTTGTACTAGAATGCTGTAATTTGAGTATGTTGGTCTTTAATGTATATACTATGTTGTAAAATACTGAAATTTAAAAGATTTCTAACAAAATATACACCAGATGCCGTATTACTGTCTAAGAGTGCATATATTAGTGAAGAATTTTAGATTAAAATTTAAAGTTTGATGAATTTTTAAAATTATTTAAAACACAGCTAGAGTGCTGTAATTTGAGTATTTTTATTTTCAATACATATACTATGATGACAAATACTAAAATTAGTGAGTCTTCATGGAAAATTTTGAGATATTAACGGTTTTGTGAAAAAAGTACCCAGAATGTATTTGAAATGTTAAGGTAATTTTTAAAATTATACCGTTTGTACTAGAGTGCTGTAATTTGAGTATGTTACTCTCCAATGCATATACTATTATGTAATATACTAAAATCTATAAGTTTTCTAACAAAATTTTCTATAAATAACATAAATCTGTACAAGTGTCACTGGCGCTTGCACTATTCCCACGTACGAAGAATACGATTTGTTTTTTGAGTAATTTTTAAAATTATATGGTTTATAGCTAAAGTGCTGTAATTTGGGTATGTTACTCTCCAATGCATATACTTTGATAACAAATACTAAAATTGATAACTCTTCTTGGAAAGTATTAATTTATTAATAATTATCCAAACGTCTGCACTATTATAAATGAAATAGAAAGACATTTGAAATTAGTAAAAAATTAAAGAATGTAATCTATTTTTGATTAATTTTAAAAATTACACTTCTTGTACTAGAATGCTGTAATTTGAGTATTTTGGTCTTCAATGCATATACTATGACAACAAATACTGAAATTGATAAGTTGTCTCACAAAATTTTAAATTAATAATAACAATGTCAACAAGGAACAATAATAATGTGATAAAAGTACTTAACGAATTTCATTGACATTTATTCAGAAATTTTTGATTTTACATAACATTTTGTTACAAAACTTATCAATTTTAGTATTTGTTGTCATAGTATATGCATTGGGAAAGTAACATACTCAAATTACAGTATCCTTGTACAAATGATATAATTATAATAAAAATTCAAACTTGCAAAACAATTCTGGTAAATATATAAGAACACTTACGAACATTGTTTAAGAAAATTATTTTTATTAATTATATTTTGTTAAGAAACTTATCAATTTTAAAAGTGTTATCATAGTATATGCATTGAAGAGTAACATACTCAAATTACAACATTCTAGTACAAATAGTGTAATTTTAAAAATTAGTCAAAGTTTAAATTGTATTTTTCGTTTCCTGTGAGAGTAGTGGAGGAGTCGTTGACGATTGTGGCGAAAATTATTATTTTTGAGAAATTTTGAAAGAAGAGTTATCAGTTTCAGTATTTGTATTCATATTATATATGTTGGAGAGTAACATACTCAAATTACAGCATTATAGAATAAAAAGTGTAATTTTAAAAATTAGTCAAAGTACAAAATGTTTTCTTTGTTTGTATTAATAACTTGTTAAGGGTACTTTGTTGACGTTATTAATAAAATTACAAAAGTTTCTGAGAAAACTCATCAATTTTAAAACTTATCATCATAGTATATGCATTGAAGAGTAACATACTCAAATTTCAGCATTCTAGTACAAACGGTATAATTATGAAAATTACTCAAAAGTAAGATTGTTTTTATTTAGTACGAATTCTATGGGAGTAGTGCGGGCGCCAGTGACGTATTTATGCACTTTACAAGATATTTTGCTAGAAAACACATCAATTTTAGTATTTGACATCATAGTATATACATTGTAGAGTAACATACTCAAATTACAGCACTCTAGGTACAATGGTATAATTTTAAATATTACCTCAACATCTCAGATACATTTTGGATACTTTTTCCACAAAATCGTTAATATCTCAAAATTTTCCAAAATACCCCATCAATTTTAGTATTTGTCTTCATAGTATACACCCTGAACACCGACATACTCAAATTACAGCACCCTAGCTACATGCTTTATATTTTTAAAAATTACTCAAACTTCAAATTGTTTTCTTTGCATCCACACTAATTGCAAATGTACCAAAATTCAGTTAATCAGAATAGTGTGGGCGTCGGTGTATATTTTGTAAACAAACTTTACGGTTTTTTGTATTTTTTATAGGAGTAATACAAACGGTACGGCCTAAAATAATTGCACGAACTAGATTATATAATTAATAATAAGAAAATTGTTGATGTTTTATACAAAATTGCAACAATTTTTGTGTATTTTTATTATTAATATTAGGAAAAGCATTTTGTAAGTGCTTTTGATGTTTAATTTTGTATTTATAAAAATGTATTGATGGATATTTGTGTCTGGGATTGTAGCCGATATATATATATATATATATATATATATATATATATATATATATATATAGAATTATGTAGTTAAAAATGACATGGAGATTATTATTTATAAGGCCATGTACATACAATTATCTTTAAAAGATTAAATTTAAGGTAACAAAAAAATCTTGACGTCCCTCTTATATATAAATATATATATATATATATATATATATATATATATATATATATATATATATATATATATATATATATATATATATTATTAATTAAAAAGTAGCCTTTAGTGTCCAAAATAATTAAATATAAAAAATAGTCTTTGTATATAATTATTTATAAAAAAAAGGTACTCAGTTTTAGTTATAAACTATTTTTGTTCAAACTCATACTAGCCTCATATTGGAGAACATTTGTATTATATTTCAATTTTAAAGCATACCGAGTTGCTGTAGGGCTTTATGGTATAAGACAATATTGTAGATAATTTAATTCTAAACAAATTTCTCATACACACCATTCATATCAATCGAATGGTTTAGAAGTTACAAGCGACGAAACAAAACAATATCAATATTAAATATACAACTTTGCTTCCGCCGGTTTTTATAAGGCGAGTTCTCCAAAATAATGGCGGAAGCAAAGTTGTACACGCGATATGTTTTTAAAAGAGTTTTAAGAGTATACCGAGTTGCTGTAGAGCATTGGGGTAAAAGACAATATTGTAGATTGTTTAATTTTGCATAAATTTGTCGAAGACATCATTCATATCAATCGAATGGTTTAGAAGTTACATGAGTTTAAACAAAAAAAGTGCACTCGGTATACTGCGTTCCAATGCAAGATGTCATCGTGCGCAATATGTATGAAATCTTAGAAAATGTTGAAGTTTGTATGGAAACTAGTGTAGTTTTGTACTTTGGGTTATTTGCGTCGATTTAAGTGCTATTTTAAAGTATACCTAGTTGCTGTAGGGTTTTGTGGTACAAGACAATATTGTTGATAATTTAATTTTGAACAAATTTGTCGAATGTTGCATTCAGTTTGGACAAACCCTTTAAAAGTTACAAGAGTTTTAATAAATAAATGCACGCAAACTAGTTGCCGTACTATAAATAGTACAGCGGGTCAAAAGGGAGTTAAAAAGTTTTACTTCAAATATAGGCTTGTTGGGTGTCAAATGAAAGGTCTCGACGAACACTACTCAAATATCGTATTTAAAGCCTTTGTAATCTAATAGGGTTCCGTACACTTACATATATCCAATATTCAGACCTCATATTTTTGGTTTCTATTGCAATTTTAAAGTATACCGAGTTGATTTTAGCGTTTATATTAAGTACGCGGTTAGGCAATTTAATTTAGAACATTTTTGCCGAATATTTTATTTGCATCAAACAATTTGTTTAGAAGTTATGACCGATTTAATAAATAAATGCATAACTATGAGTGGTCGTACAATAAATAGTTTCAGCGGGTCAAAAGCGAGTTATGAAGTTTTACTTCAAATATAGGCTTGTTGGGTATCAAATAAAAGGTCTCGACGAGCACTATACAAATATCTTAGTAGCAGAGTCAACAAATCAATAGGATGCTGTATATTATAATTATCAAGAATCTAGTATTAATTCTTTTGTTTCCAATGACGTTTTAATGTATACCGAGTTGCTATATGGCTACAGAATATTAGACAGTATTATACATCATGCAATTTTGAAAAGATTTGCCGAATATTTGGCTTGTCTACGACAAATAGTTCAAAAGTTACAAGCAAAAGATTAAGTAATTATACAAACAAGTTGCAGAACTATAAATAGTTCAGCGGGTCAAATGTGAGTTAAAAAGTTTTACTTCAAATATAGACATGTTGGGTACCTAATGAAAGGTCTCAACGAGCACTTTACAAATATCATACTTATAAACTCAACAAACCTACAGGGTTCCGTACATATAATTTATTCACTTTTTGATATCATTTTTTGCAATTTTTAAGAATTCTAAGTTGCTGTATGGTTTCCATATAAGACAGTATTATAGATAATTTAATTTAGCATAATTTTGCCGAATATTTTATTCATTTTGGACGAACGGTTCAAAAGTTACAAGAGATACAATGAATAGTAAACCATTGGGTTGCATAAGTGAGAAAAAAAGTTTTACTTCAAATATATGCATGTTGGGTATCAAATGAAAGGTCTCGACGAGCACTATACAAATATTTTAGCAATAGGGTTCCGTACTATTATATATTTCCTATATAGTACATGGGGCTAATATGAGTTGAATAATAATAGACGTGCTTTGTATTTTTAATTTTATATATATATATATATATATATATATATGTCTAATATTATATTATTTAGGTGTTATGTGCCACATTTTATTTTTTATTCGGTTTAGTTAATTAAATATAAATAAATGAACTATTTTATATACTATTATACGACGAAACGTGTTTTATTTATAATTATATTTATATATATATATATATATATATATATAAAGTTATTTTAAGAAATGTCTGTTGTGGTTCGTGTCCACGTTCATAGTTGGCGCTGCAGTCGCTTGTGGGTCTCTTTCTAGACTCTTTCTCTCTCGCTCGCACACACGAAGGTTAGTAGAGTTCTTTTTTGTACATCATGGCGTTTTAAATATACTTGTTGATTTTTACTAATGTAATATTTTGCTAAAAATAGGAAAAGAAAAAAGATATTCTACTGACGAGCAAATTTCTATAATAAGAAGAGAAAAAGAGACTTTACTGACGAGCAAAAATTATAAAATTCATTTTTTGTGTAAAATATCTTAAAAAATAAAGAACTTTATTGACGAGTAAATTATGCACTCTCTTGTATTGAAGAGGCAAAAGGAACTCTACTGGTGAGTAAATCGATCTTGCACACTCCGTTCTCTCTAAAACTCGATTTATATCTTTTGCACTCTTAGCTCCGTATCACCGTAACTGCTGTACCTGCCTTTGCCAAAAACTAATTAGCAAATCTCCCTTACAATAGGAATCGAATGCTTTTTGAAGCATTCTAATCGGTTGATCCGTGCGCCCGAAATCATCGACAGAAAAAAATGTATCCGGATACATCCATTTTCTCTAAGGTAAGATATATAAAAGTTTTTATTTTGATTTTTTTTGCGATTATTATAACTAACACTACCGGAAATTAATAGTTCAAAATTTTTCAAAAAAGTCAATTTTTTCAAAAATTCTCAAAAATATATTTTTTTAAAAAAAATTTTAATTTTCGGTCCGAGAAGTTTCAGCAATTTGTCTTGAGGCACGAAGCCATGCACAACTAGTTCTTATGTTTTTACTAGTTTGCTCGTCAGTAGAGTCCCATTCCATCATATTGTATTATATTCACATATAAATATGTTTTACAACTTTGCTCTGACGATGACCCCACCAGGAACCAATCGAAACGTTTGCAAGTTCACGAATGGAATTTAATCTTATCATAAGATAACATTTATTACAAGAAATAAAATAATCTTATCGCTTTTGATATCGAAATAATAATAATATAATATCAACAGGTAGCGATAAAGATTTGCAAATAATATGAAAGCGGCTTATCGAACAAATACTAAATACAGGATATATATATATATATATATATATATATTCTTTGTAAAATTTCCACCAGGGCCCGCACTACTCCCACGTCACCAATCGAACTTTCATACATTTATTTAATAGTAAGAAACCAAGGAATACAATTTGATGTTTGATTAATTTTTAAAATTACACCGTTTGTACTAGAGTGCTGTAATTTGAGTATGTTACTTTCCAATGCTTTTACTATGATACAAAATACTAAAATCGATGACTTGTTTTGGAAAATTTTGAAATATTTACTATTTTGTAAACAAAGTACCGATTGAAGTCATGAGAACAGTAATTTAGGTTTAAGTGATTTTTAAAATTACACTATTTGTACTAGAATGCTGTAATTTGGTATGTTTCTCTCTAATGTATATACTATGATAACAAATACTAAAATCGATAAGTCTTCTCCCAAAATATTTCACAAACCACAAAAATCTATACAACCCTCATTGACTCTTACACTACTTTGAAGTAAAACGAAAAATAGATTCCAAACTTTGACTAATTTTTAAAATTTGACTATTTGTACTAGAATGTTGTAATTTGAGTATGTTACTGTTTAATCTATATACTATGATAGCAAATATTAAAATTGATAAGGTTTCTAACAAAATATCCACCAGAGCCCTTACTACACTTAAGATTGCATTAATTAGTGAAAAAGCTAAAATTATAATCTAATATTTAATAATTTTTTTTTAATATTTAATTTGAATACTAATATCTATTATTTCTTCTAATTTTATGTTACGTTAATTTGAGTATACTTTTCTATGGGTATACTATGATGACAAATACTAAAATTGATGTGTCGTTTTGTAAAATTTTGAAATATTAACAATTTTGTAAACAAAGTACCCATTGAACTCGTGGAGACAATAAGACAATAAGTTATGTTCAGGTAATTTTTAAAATTAGACTATTTGTACTAGAGTGCTGTAATTTGAGTATGTTACTCTTCAATGTGTATATTATGATAGCAAATACTAAATTCGATGTGTTTTCTAACAAAATATCCTATAAATTGCATAAATCCGTCACTTGCCCCAGCACTACTCCCACATTACCAATCGAACTTTCATACATTCGCAGTTCCGACTAGGACACCGAGGAGTGCGGATCGTTTAAAGATAAATAAAACTAGTGTTATATACCTGAGTAATAGAAATATTGAAGGCAGTTCTATGGATTATAAACCATTCGAACCGGGTGGATTACCGGTTTCGACAGGTATAGATAAGAGGATTAACAGCTCGGAAATCGAGACAGGTAGTCAAATAGTCAGGTCGATGAATATTATTAACGATGAGGAAATTTATATTGATGATGAAATGAATAGTGATAAGTCAGAGTTTTACGAATGTGATTACGAGCAACCTAATAACGGAGGTAATGAAGTGCAAAATTCAGCTAATAATCCGAGCAGTTCGAAAAATATAGTTAAGATAAATATCACAAATTTGGATAAGAATAAAGATATTAAATATAAATCAGATAAAAATTCAAACGTAATTCGAATAAAAAGAAGTTCAATATATCGGAAGAATTAATTAAAAAAATTGTAAAAATCGAAACAAAGGATGGTGAAGTGTTAGTGTTAAATAATAATAAAAATAAAGAAACCCCAAGTTGTGATGCGAGTGTAAATAACAAAAGTTGGAGCGAAATGATAGAAGAAGAAACCATTGCAAATAATGAAGAAAATAACTTTTATAATTCGAATGATGAAGGACCATATACAATATTTGCCGAAGCAATTGACAATAACATTGGAAGATTTCACAATCTAGCATTGGGAAGAATGTTATTCAAACAAGAACCAAACATAAGTAAAAATATCATAAATATAACAAAAATTGGAAAAAATAAAATCAAATTATTATTTAAAAATTACACGTATGCAAATAAACTAATAAAAGAAAAAATTCTTGAAAAATTCAAATAAGAACGTATATTCCGAAACACAAATTATATAGAAGCGGAATTATTTTCAATGTTGATCCGGACATGGATGAGCAGGAAATTAAGGAAGTGATCAGATCAGATATTGAAGTAGTAGACATCAAATGTATTAAAAAAAGAAATGTAGATAAGCAAAATCTAAAAAGTCAAGCGGTTAAACTGGTATTCAGAGGAAACTACTTGCCAGAAGTTATATCAATGTATTCTGTTAGATGTCCTGTTAGTCCATATATTCAATCAGTGATACAATGTCATAATTGCTGGCGGTTTGGACATATAAAAATGAATTGTAAGAGCAAAATAAGATGTAAAATTGTGCAGCTGAACATTCCCACGAACAATGTCATATCGCCACAGAGTTTGAGTGTACTTTATGTCGAGAAAAGCACCAGGCAAATAACAAAGAGTGTAAATTCTTTAAACTAAATAAGGAAATAAAAGAAATAATGGCTCTTCACAATATATCATATTTAGAAGCAAAAGGATGATTCAGAAGAATCGATATGTGGATGCAGTTAAAAGCAACCCATACAATCTGAATATAACTCATCATTCCCAAAACTAAGGAGTAATATAATTATGAACAACTATAATAATAAATATGAGATATTAAATACATTAGAAGAACAAGAATTAAATATCGAAAAAGACAGATTAATGGTAATTAAAAAACCAAGAAATATTATAGAAAAACGCCGATCAGAATACTTGAGACATATCGGCCGAAGTAATAAAGAACAAGTATCTCAAAAGAAAACCCAGGAATTCGATGTCATGGACAGTAATAAAACGAATAAGATTGAAGAAAATAAAAGACAACTAAATCACTTCATAGAACTGGCAATGAAGTTAAGGGAAAAAATAGAATCTGAGAGAAACAAAGATTGCAAAGAATTAGAGGAAATTATATATAATCTGAAATACGATATCCTCACCATTGGTAAATATTTAAACCAGGCTAATAAAAAAGATAAAGGCATAAGTAATGTAAGTCAAGTACATAACAAAGGATGTGAGGATAATTCTAACGGAAGGTAGAAGATATAGAAGACTCCCTTTAGATAGCATCTGCAAATTAAAAACAATAAACAAACATGGACAATTTTAATATACTTCAACTAAATTGTAGGTCATTACTAGCAAACAAAGAAATCATAGAAAGCCTGATGTACCATAAGAAAATTCATATTGCTGCTCTAACAGAAACTTGGCTGAAACAAGGACAAAAATTTAACTTCAAAGATTATAAAATATTTCGAAGTGACAGACAGGATGGTTATGGTGGCTCAGCCATACTGATCAGAAACAGTATTATCTGTGAGGAATTCAAACATTCTCAGAACAACCGGATATCCAAATGACTGCTGTTATAATTAAATCGACTACCCCCTTTTGCGTGGTATCCATTATTGCTCACCTCAAGCCACAAAGGATTTATATTAATCCGAAATCTTATTGAACAAATTCCAGTTAGACTAATCGTCACCGGAGATTTCAATAGTAAACACATAGCATGGGGAAACGAAATAATAGACAGTGGAGGTGCTATAATGTACGATATTGTAGATAGTCTTAACTTAGTTGTCTTGAATGATGGAACTCATACGACTATACAGACTATTAAGAAAAAATCTTCGCCATTGATCTATCCTTTTGCTCGACATCTATTCATGACAGGATTCATGGAGTGTAATTCCTGAAAATGTTGGTTCTGACCATTTACCAATTATAATAAAGTTTCATTTCAAATTTAATACAAGGATGCGTTGGTATCCCGGTAGAAAATGGAACACTAAACAGCAATTGGGAAAAATATGGATCAGAGATTGAAGATATTCTGGAGACCTCAACAATTCCTTCGAACTGCGAAGAAAAGTATAAGTTTATCCAAGATACCATAAATAAGGCGGCAGCAAAACACATTAAACAATATAAAGTATCGGATACCTTTAAACCGGCCATATGGTGGGACAATGACTGTGAGATCCAAACAAGAAGAAGAAACGAAGCCTTTAAGAAACTAAGAAATGAATTTAACTACGAAAATTACCGAGTCTAAAAAAAGTAATAGCACAAACTAACGACTGTTTAAAACAAAGAAAAGAGAA
>NW_020538040.1:3050404-3073806 GCF_003426905.1 Ctenocephalides felis | reverse complement strand
TTGCTCGTCAGTAAAGTCCTTCAGTTAAGATTGTATTAGAAGTTTTGAAAAGGACTCTACTAAATAGGAAGCTTAATATTTCCAAAAAGGGACTCTACTGACAAGCGATTAAATAGAAAAGAATATTAATAAGAAAATGCTGATACGAGCAAATAACATTGTCATTGTAAAAAGGGACTCTACTGACGAGCAAATTAAAATGGTAAAAAACTCTACTAACAAGCAAATTAACATTGTAAAAATAATAATTGATCAATTTAAATAGAAAAGGACTCTACTGACGAGCAAACTGGATTTTGATCATCAAAGTAAAAAAGACTCTACTGACAAGCAAATTGAATTTTGATTATAAAGTAAAAATGACGACCCTACTGACAAGCAAACTTAAGTTTGATTAAAAAATAAAAAAGGGACTCTACTGACGAGCAAATGGAAATTAAATTATTAAATTATTGGCCTGCAACAATAAGGACTGTACTTGTGTAAATAAAAGAAAAGAAACTCTATGACAAAAATTAAAAAAGTTAGTACAACGGGTCAAATTTGAGTTAAGAAGTTTTACTTCAATTATAGGCATGTTGGGTATCAAATGAAAGGCCTCGACGAGCTCTATCCATATATCATAGTAACTTTCTCAACAGACCAATATAGTTACAACTACATATAGAACGAGTTGCTGTACGGTCTTACAATATTAAACAGTCTTATAAACAATTAAATTTAACGCAACTTGTCAAACGTGCATTCAAATCGGACAAACGGTTTAAAAGTTACAAGAGACGTAACAGAAGCTGACCATTGAGTTGCATATCACGAAAACAGACATAAGTCGGAAAGTTTTACTTCAAATGTAGGCATGTTGGGTATCAAATGAAAGGTCTCGACGTGCACTATCCGAATATTATAGTAACAAACTCGACAAACGTCACAATGTCTAGTATATATATATATATTTGTTTTTTTTTTCTTTAGGTGTAATAACAGTGGACAATTGTAAAGAACAAACAGTAACTTTAGAAGTCATCCCTTTGACCGCAGGTTTTCTACCACTGCCCTTAGTGCGATTATCAAAGTACATCACGGCCGATCAGAGGTCTGGAGATAAAACAGGTAACTTTAACGTAACAGTAACGTAGCATATGTTACGTTATAAATTGTAAGGACACTTTTTATATTTTGCGTTGTAGCGCAGACATTTGATATAACTGATATATAGTGTTATATATCAAATGAAGGTAATAAAATTATCTACTAATCTGCATATAACAATTTTAAACCTTTGGAACAAAATATTATTTAAAAAATTGTTAAAATTTTAATTTTTTATACTGTGATTTTTGTGAACTAACATGTCAAGTTTTCTTTCAAGGTTACATTTTTCTATATTTTGATCGTGTTTGTAATAATAGTTGTTCAAATATGTATATATTATTATATATCATTACAAAACTAATAAAATTGTTTATAAATCTGTATATAACGTTACAAACAAAATTAATTAGGAAAAATGAGTAAAGTTTAATTTTTTTTATCTTGTTATTTGTTCAGCTATGCAATACGTACTGAGAATATTTAATTCCTGAATTTTTATTAATAATTTTATTCCAACACTTACAAATCTAAAAATGCATATTGTAAACAATTTAATAAGCTTTGCACTGATATATAATAGTGCATTGAAATTTGAACAAATTCTTTAATAAATAATGCGAATTTAAAAAAAGTGTGACCGAACAACGAAATTTTTTTTATATTAAATTGCAAAGCTTGAGTTATTTTTGACAAAAATTTTGTTCTAAAGTTTTAAAACTATAAATACAGATTTGTACACAATTTAATAAGGTTTTTAAAGATATATAGCATTATATAATATAATGATACAAAATTTTATAAACATTTATAATTTAGTATCTAATTATCAGGTAATGGTGGATTTCATTGGTTACATTTTTTATATTTGCGTTTATATTGTTTAAAATTGTTCTAAGGCATATATTATTATACATCATTAGAAAGAAATTAAAATTATCTATAAATCTGCATATAACAATTTATAACTTTTAGAACAAATTTAAATTTTAAAAAATGTTTAAACTTTATAGTTAAATACAAAGTTCATTTTTGTGAACTAGTATGTCTGTCGGTTACATTTTTATATTTCGACAAATTTTGTTAATAATTTGTTTAAACATGTATATATTATTATATATCATTAAAAAGCTAAAATTATCTACAAATCTGTATATAACAACTTATAACTTTTAGAACAAAATTCTATTTAAAAAAATGTTTAAACTTTATAATTGAATACGAAACCGAGTTGAAACTAAATTACTGCACGTAAACGTTGGACAAAATACTTCGAGTGTGAAGTTCGCGCGTTTGTAGCAACCGGTAAGATTTAAAATTCAAATTTCAAATATATTGCAAATAATTGATTAAACTTTTTAGTTGCTCTTAGGAGTTGATTTTTCATTCGGTTTCATTTTTTAACAAACTTTTATAGAAAAAACAGTCAAACATTAAATTCGCTAAATTTAAAATATGTAATCTGATTTATTTGATAAAATTATTCAAACATTTGTATTTTTCCAAGTTATAGAAATAGATTATTATGGTAAACTTGTTCGTAATTTTATGCACTTCAAAAATAATTGATAGTTTAATTAAATTGATAGTTGCACGAAATTTAATTGTGAACTCTAATTAATTATTGCACGGGATTTAGCATTATTCTGTTTAGATTCATTTAGATTTTTATATATCATTAGATGACCCGACAGACGTTGTTCTGTGCCCATGTCTACAATTTTTTAATATAATATACTAATATTTACCGTTTACCTAAAAATAATAATTATTGGTTTTTAAATTATTCTTCACGCCAAAATGCATATACATTTATAATATGAGCGATTTTAAATGTAGAACTGCTTTAAACAATGACAAGTCGTTTTTTGCATTTTTTTCTATTTCCCACATATCAGTACTTTATAATCACATACATATTAGAAAATTTCCTTAACAAACTCCAGAAAGATTTATCAAAATCCGAATAATTGTTTAGGAGGAGTACTTTATATAATAGCAATAAAGCTCACATTGATTCTACGTTTTAGTTAAAAAACGTTTGTATGTGAAAGAGAAAAGGGCTGTTTTAGGGTTTTCCCGGCAATTATTCGTTTTTTTCTCGCCGTAAGAACCATCCTTGGACTTCAACGAACATTTTAAAAAAAGAATTGGCCAAATCGGTCCAGGCGTTGTTGAGTTATGCGCTTACTAACACATTTTGCGATTCATTTTTATATATAAGATGATATATCGTTGAAAAATAGATAAAATTATCTACAAATCTGTATATAACAATACAGAACAAACATTTAGAACAAAATTGAATTTAAAAAAAATGTTTAAACTTTAGAATTGAACACTGAGTCGTGCGACGCCATTTTGGTAAACCAATATGTCGGCCGGTTGAATTTCGACAAATTTCTTTAACAATTTGTTCCAACATGTATATAGTATTATATATCATTAGAAAGCTAATAAAATTATCTACAAATCTGTATATAACACTTTATAACTTTTAGAACAAAATTGTCTAGAAAAATGTTACTAAACTTTGAATATGTTCTTTTTATGGATAGGGATTCCATTTCCCACTGTATGTATCTAGCTTTATCTCTTTCTCTTTCTAACTCACACAATTCGTATCTCTCCATCTCTCTCTTTGCTTTTATACAGAGAAATCTGATTTTTGTGCTTTCAATAATTTTCTTTGCATTATTTAAGTTTCAATGCTTTTGTTTATATTTATATTTATTTTATGCAAATTTAATTAAATAAATTATTACTATTATATATCATTAGAAAGCTAATAAAATTATCTGCAAATCTGTATATAACACTTTATAACTCTTAGAACAAAATTATATTAAAAAAATGTTTAAACTTTATTTTTCCTTTTTTTAGATAACAGAAAGTCAGATCCGAATCATTCTCATCCTAAACTCGAACCATTTGCACCAGGACAGGTTTATAACTTTAGTAAGGCTCAGCAGGTTCACGTCTTGGGTAACAATCCTGAAGGAAACTGACAGTGTAAATAAATAAATAATATATAAATAAATATTTATATATATAGGAATATATTAATTGTTTATATTGTATCCGATATATATGTATATATATATATATATATATATATATATACACGTTTCGGCTACAATCCCAGACACAAATATCCTTCAATACAATTTTATAAGTACAAAATTAAACATCAAAAAACACTTACAAATTGCTTTTCCTAATATTAATAACAAAAATACTCAAAAATTCTTCTATTTTTATGTAAAACATCAACAATTTTATTATCATTAATTATATAATCTATTTTATGCAATTATTTACGGCCGCACCGTTTGTATTACTCCTTTAAAAAATACAAAAACCCTAAAGTTTGTTTACAAAATATACACCGACGCCTGCACTATTCCGCTTAACTGAATTTTGGTACATTTGCAATTAGTGTGGATGCAAAGAAAACAATTTGAAGTTTGAGTAATTTTTAAAAATATGTAGCATGTAACTAGTGTGCTGTAATTTGAGTATGTCGGTGTTCAGTGTGTATACTATGATCACAAATACTAAAATTGATGAGTCGTTTTGGAAAATTTTGAGATATTAGTGGTTTTGTGAAAAAAGTACCCAAAATGTATTTGAGGTGTTTAGGTAATTTTTATAATTATACTGTTTGTACTAGAATGCTGTAATTTGAGTATGTTGGTCTTTAATGTATATACTATGTTGTAAAATACTGAAATTTAAAAGATTTCTAACAAAATATACACCAGATGCCGTATTACTGTCTAAGAGTGCATATATTAGTGAAGAATTTTAGATTAAAATTTAAAGTTTGATGAATTTTTAAAATTATTTAAAACACAGCTAGAGTGCTGTAATTTGAGTATTTTTATTTTCAATACATATACTATGATGACAAATACTAAAATTAGTGAGTCTTCATGGAAAATTTTGAGATATTAACGGTTTTGTGAAAAAAGTACCCAGAATGTATTTGAAATGTTAAGGTAATTTTTAAAATTATACCGTTTGTACTAGAGTGCTGTAATTTGAGTATGTTACTCTCCAATGCATATACTATTATGTAATATACTAAAATCTATAAGTTTTCTAACAAAATTTTCTATAAATAACATAAATCTGTACAAGTGTCACTGGCGCTTGCACTATTCCCACGTACGAAGAATACGATTTGTTTTTTGAGTAATTTTTAAAATTATATGGTTTATAGCTAAAGTGCTGTAATTTGGGTATGTTACTCTCCAATGCATATACTTTGATAACAAATACTAAAATTGATAACTCTTCTTGGAAAGTATTAATTTATTAATAATTATCCAAACGTCTGCACTATTATAAATGAAATAGAAAGACATTTGAAATTAGTAAAAAATTAAAGAATGTAATCTATTTTTGATTAATTTTAAAAATTACACTTCTTGTACTAGAATGCTGTAATTTGAGTATTTTGGTCTTCAATGCATATACTATGACAACAAATACTGAAATTGATAAGTTGTCTCACAAAATTTTAAATTAATAATAACAATGTCAACAAGGAACAATAATAATGTGATAAAAGTACTTAACGAATTTCATTGACATTTATTCAGAAATTTTTGATTTTACATAACATTTTGTTACAAAACTTATCAATTTTAGTATTTGTTGTCATAGTATATGCATTGGGAAAGTAACATACTCAAATTACAGTATCCTTGTACAAATGATATAATTATAATAAAAATTCAAACTTGCAAAACAATTCTGGTAAATATATAAGAACACTTACGAACATTGTTTAAGAAAATTATTTTTATTAATTATATTTTGTTAAGAAACTTATCAATTTTAAAAGTGTTATCATAGTATATGCATTGAAGAGTAACATACTCAAATTACAACATTCTAGTACAAATAGTGTAATTTTAAAAATTAGTCAAAGTTTAAATTGTATTTTTCGTTTCCTGTGAGAGTAGTGGAGGAGTCGTTGACGATTGTGGCGAAAATTATTATTTTTGAGAAATTTTGAAAGAAGAGTTATCAGTTTCAGTATTTGTATTCATATTATATATGTTGGAGAGTAACATACTCAAATTACAGCATTATAGAATAAAAAGTGTAATTTTAAAAATTAGTCAAGTACAAAATGTTTTCTTTGTTTGTATTAATAACTTGTTAAGGGTACTTTGTTGACGTTATTAATAAAATTACAAAAGTTTCTGAGAAAACTCATCAATTTTAAAACTTATCATCATAGTATATGCATTGAAGAGTAACATACTCAAATTTCAGCATTCTAGTACAAACGGTATATTATGAAAATTACTCAAAAGTAAGATTGTTTTTATTTAGTACGAATTCTATGGGAGTAGTGCGGGCGCCAGTGACGTATTTATGCACTTTACAAGATATTTTGCTAGAAAACACATCAATTTTAGTATTTGACATCATAGTATATACATTGTAGAGTAACATACTCAAATTACAGCACTCTAGGTACAATGGTATAATTTTAAATATTACCTCAACATCTCAGATACATTTTGGATACTTTTTCCACAAAATCGTTAATATCTCAAAATTTTCCAAAATACCCCATCAATTTTAGTATTTGTCTTCATAGTATACACCCTGAACACCGACATACTCAAATTACAGCACCCTAGCTACATGCTACATATTTTTAAAAATTACTCAAACTCCAAATTGTTTTCTTTGCATCCACACTAATTGCAAATGTACCAAAATTCAGTTAATCAGAATAGTGTGGGCGTCGGTGTATATTTTGTAAACAAACTTTACGGTTTTTGTGTTTTTAAAGGAGTAATACAAACGGTATGGCCTAAAATAATTGCATAAAATGGATTATAGTAATTAATGATAATAAAATTGTTGATGTTATACACAAAAATAGGAAGAATTTTGAGTATTTTTGTTATTAATATTAGGAAAAGCATTTTGTAAGTGCTTTTGGATGTTTAATTTTGTACTTATAAAAATGTATTGATGGATATTTGTGTCTGGGATTGTAATGATATATATATATATATATATATATATATATATATATATATATATATATATATATATATATATATATATTAATGTAGTTAAAAATGACATGGAGATTATTATTTATAAGGCCATGTACATACATTTATCTTTAAAAGATTAAATTTAAGATAACAAAAAAATCTTGACGTCCCTCTTATATATATATATATAATATATATATATATATATATATATATATATACGTGTATACTAAATTAGTTTAAACAAAAAAGTAGCCTTTAGTGTCCAAATAATAGTCTTTGTATATAATTATTCATAAAAAAAGGTACTCAGTTTTAGTTATAAACTATTCTTTACATCAAACTCATATTAGCCAAAAAAACTATTAGCGGGTCAAATGTGAGTTAGGAAGTTTTACTTCAAATATAGGCATGTTGGGTATCAAATGAAAGGTCTCAATGAGCGCTGTACAAACATATCAGTGGCGTCCAAAACAAACCAATAGGGTTCCGTATAAATAATATACAAGTTAACCCACTGTACTATATATAGTACAAACATGGTTTAAATCTGTACTCTTGTAGGTGTACAACTTTGCTTCCGCCGTTTTTACACTACAAGTTCTTTAAAATAACGGCGCGAGCAAAGTTGTACGTTTTGAAATGCATTTTAGAGTATACCGAGTTGCTGTAGAGCATTGTGGTAAAAGACAATATTGTAGATAATTTAATTCTAAACAAATTTCTCATAAACATCATTCATATCAATCGAATGGTTTAGAAGTTACAGGTGACGATGCAAAGCAATGTCAATATTAAATATACAACTTTGCTTCCGCCGGTTTTTATAAGGCGAGTCCTCCAAAATAATGGCGGAAGCAAAGTTGTACACGCGATATGTTTTTAAAAGAGTTTTTAGAGTATACCGAGTTGCTGTAGAGCATTGGGGTAAAAGACAATATTGTACATTGTTTAATTTTACATAAATTTGTCGAAGGCATCATTCATACTAAACGAATGGTTTAAAAGTTACATGAGTTGCAACATAAAAAGTGCACTCGGTATACTGCGTTCGAATGCAAGCTGTCATCGTGCACAATATGTGCGAAGTCTTAGAAAACGTTGAAGTATGTATGGAAACTAGTGTAGTTTTGTACTTTGGGTTATTGGGTCGTTTTAAGTACTATTTTAAAGTATACCGAGTTGCCGTAGAGCTTTGTGGTACAAGATAAGGTTGTTGGTGGTTTAATTTTGAACAAATTTGCTGAATGTTGCATTTAGTTTGGACAAACCGTTTAAAAGTTACAAGAGTTTTAATAAATAGATGCACACAAACGAGTTGTCGTACTATAAATAGTACAGCGGGTCAAAAGGGAGTTAGGAAGTTTTACTTCAAATATAGGCATGTTGGGTGTCAAATGAAAGGTTTTGATGAGTACTAACTAAATATCGTACTTGAAGCTTTTAGAATCTAATAGGATTCCGTACACTTACATATATCCAATATTCAAAACTAATTTTCTGGTTTCTATTGCAATTATAAAGTATACTGAGTTGATTTAAGGATTGATATTAGGTACAGTTATAGATAATTTAATTTAGAACATTTTTGCCGAATGCTTCATTTGCGTCAAACGATTTGTTTAGAAGTTACGAACGTTTTAATAAATAAATGCACACAAACGAGTTGTCGTACTATAAATAGTACAGCGGGTTGAAATGAGTTAAAAAGTTTTACTTCAAATATAGGCATGTTGGATATAAAATGAAAGGTCTCGACGAGCACTATACAAATATTATACTTACAAGCTCAACAAAGCATCAGGGCTCTGTATATTATAATTATCAAGCGTCTTGCATTAGTTTTTTTGTTTTCAATGACGTTTTAGATTATACTGAGTTGCTATATGGCTTTACTATATTAGACAGTATTATACATCATGCAATTTTGTAAAAGTTTGCCGAATATTTGACTTGTCTACGACAAATAGTTCAGAAGTTACAAGCAAAAGAGTAAATAATTATACAAATAAGTTACTGAACTATAAATAGTACAGCAGGCCAAATACGAGTTAAAAAGTTTCACTTCAAATATAGACATGTGGGGTATCAAATGAAAGGTCTCGTCGAGCACTTTACAAATATCATTCCTATAAACTCAACACACCAATAGGGTTCCGTACACATAAATTATCTATCAAATATTGTCTAATTTTGCATATTTAAAGTATACCAAGTTCTTCTAGAGTGTTACTATACTAGACAATATTATAGATAATTTAATTTAGCACAAATTTGCCGAATATTCCATCTATTTTAGACGAACCGTTCAAAAGTTACAATCAATATAATAAAAAGTAAACCAATGGGTTGCGGAACCTCCGGGTCAATCATGAGTTAAGAAGTTTTACTTCAAATTTAGGCATGTGGGGTATCAAACGAAAGGTCTCGACGAGCACTATCCAAATATATCAAAGCAATAGGGTTCCGTATAATAATTTTTTATATGGTACATGGGGCTAATATGAGTTTAATAAAAATAGACGTGCTTTGTATTTTTAATTTATATAATATATATATATATATATATATATATCTAATATTATATTATTTAGGTTATGTGCCACATATTATTTTTTATTCGGTTTAGTTAATTAAATATAAATAAATGAACTATTTTATATACTATTATACGATAAAAGTGTTTTATTTATAATTAATAAATTTATATATATATATATATATATATATATATATATATATATAAAGTTATTTTAAGAAATATCTGTTGTGGTTCGTGTCCACGTTCATAGTAGGAGCTGCAGTCGCAGATACATGTCTCTTTCTAGACTCTATCTTTCTCTCGCTCTCACACACAAAGGTTAGTATAGTTCTTTTTTGTACATCATCGCATTTTATATTTTTTTTTTTATTTTTATTAATGTAATATTTTGCTAAAAATAGGAAAAGAGAAAAGAGATTCTACTGACGAGCAAATTTCTATAATAAGAAGAGAAAAAGGGACTCTACTGACGAGCAAAAGTTTTAAAATTCATTTTTTGTGTAAAATATTATCTTAAAAAATAAAGCACTCTATTGTCGAGCAAATTATGCACTCTCTTGTATTGAAGAGGCATAAGGAACTCTACTGGTGAGTAAATCGATCTTGCACACTCCGTTCTCTCAAGAACTCGATTTATATCTTCTGCACTCTTTGCTCCGTATCACCGTAACTGCTGTACCTGCCTTTGCCAAAAACTAATTAGCAAATCTCCCTTACAATAGGAATCGAATGCTTTTTGAAGCATTCTAATCGGTTGATCCGTGCGCCCGAAATCGTCGACGAAAATTTGTATTCGAACACACATACATACACACACACACATACATCCATTTTTTCTAAGGTATGCCACAATGTTCAGAAACCTCTGAAACGTAAAGATATATAAAAAATTTCATTTTCGATTTTTTTGCGATTACTATAACTTACCCTACGGAAAGTTAATAAAAAATAGAAGGAAAAAGGACTCTACTGACGAGGAAACTAAAAAGTAAATTTAAAGAGAGTCTCTACTGTCGAGCAAATTTAGAACGACATTGATATTTGCCCGTCAGTAGAGTCCCTTTCTTTGAGACATATTTCGAAAGTCCTTATTAAATTTAATTTGCTCGTCAGTAGAGTTCCTTTTTTACTTATTAAGCAATGGTTGTCAGTAGAATTGTTTTTTGTTATTAACCTTTTATTTGTATATTTCTCAATTTTGTCTAATAAGCACGTCTGTAGAGTCCCTTTTGTCAAATTTACATTTTATTAACTTCCCTTAGGGTAGTTCTAGTAATGGGACAAAAATCGGAAATGAAAATTTTTGCATTTCTCGACGTTCTGAAGGTTTCTGAACATTTTTAAGGGGCATACCTCAGAAACTAAATGGATGTGTGTGTTAGTTTTTGGCAAAGGCAGGTCCAGCCAATACGGAAATACGGAGCAAAGAGTGCAGAAAATAGAAATCGAGTTTTTGAGAGAACCGATCATTCTATTTGTATGATTCAAAAAACATTCAGTTCGTAATGACGGGGAAAAGTGGTTATTAGTTTTTGGCAAAGGTAGGCCCAGCGGTTTCGGAGACACAGAGCTAAATGTTAAAAAAATGGCAGTTTTTGCGAGAACTAAACATCCGATTTAAATGGAGGACTTTCTGCTTGTTTCAACAAAATATTTGCTTTTGGAAAAAAAAATATTTCTAGTTTTTTTTTCAAAAAATTTTTTGTAATTTGGATCAAAAATCCAAAAAATTACCCAGACTAAGCACAGTCTAAGCGCCACTCTGATACAAATTTTATAACCAAGTGCGTTTAGACTGTTTATGTTGGAGCACTTTTCTTAATTTGTGAACCTTTGAAAAATGTGAAAATGCCGCCAAACTAAGCACAGTATAAGTGAAAATGTCGCACAGAATTATTTGCAGATGCGTTTAGACTGTGACTATACGGGAGCACTTTTTTAATTTTGTGTAAATTAGGCAACTATTTTTTTTTGAAATTGAATTCGACGGATAGTAAATAGACAGTTGTTAATGTTCTGGAAATAAATTGATTTATTTATAATTTACATTTGATTTGCTCAGATATAATAAACAAGATAGTAAAAATAATGAAAGTTTCACTATTTGTAATTGAAAACGTTTAAAATTTCTCGAATATTTCATTACGGTACGGGAAGTTCCAGCAATTTGCCTTAAGGCACGATGCCATACACCACTAGTTTATAATTTTGCTCTGACGATGACCCCACCAGGAACCAATCGAAACGTTTGCAAGTTCACTATTGGAATGTTATCTTATCATAAGATAACATTTATTACATGAAATAAAATAATCTTATCGCTTTCGATATCGAAATAATAATAATATAATATCAACAGGTAGCGATAAAGATTCGCAAATAATATAAAAGGCTTATCGAACAAATACTAATATATATATATATATATATATATATATATATATATATATATTCTTTGTAAATTTTCCACTAGCGCACGCACTACTCCTACGTCACCAATCGAACTTTCATACATTTATTTAATAGTAGGAAACCAAGGAATACTAATTTGATGTTTGATTAATTTTTAAAATTACACCGTTTGTACTAGAATACTGTAATTGAGTATGTTACTTTCCAATGCTTTTACTATGATACAAATACTAAATCGCATGACTTGTTTTTGGAAAATTTTGAAATATTCACTATTTGTAAACAAATTACCGATTGAAGTCATGAGAACAGTAATTTAGGTTTAAGTGATTTTTAAAATTACACTATTTGTACTAGAATGCTGTAATTGGGGTATGTTACTCTCTAATGTTATACTATGATAACAAATACTAAAATCGATAAGTCTTCTCCCAAATATTTCACAAAACCACAAAAATCTATACAACCCTATTGACTCTACACTACTTTGAAGTGAAACGAAAAATAGATTCCAAACTTTGACTAATTTTTAAAATTTGACTATTTGTACTAGAATGTTGTAATTTGAGTATGTTACTGTTTAATCTATATACTATGATAGCAAATATTAAAATTGATAAGGTTTCTAACAAAATATCCACCAGAGCCCTTACTACACTTAAGATTGCATTAATTAGTGAAAAAGCTAAAATTATAATCTAATATTTAATAATTTTTTTAAATTATTTAGAATCTATCTAAATTACTGTAATTTGAGTATGTTACTTTTCTATGTGTATACTATGATGACAAATACTAAAATTGATGTGTCGTTTTGTAAAATTTTGAAATATTAACAATTTTGTAAACAAAGTACCCATTGAACTCGTGGAGACAATAAGACAATAAGTTATGTTCAGGTAATTTTTAAAATTAGACTATTTGTACTAGAGTGCTGTAATTTGAGTATGTTACTCTTCAATGTGTATATTATGATAGCAAATACTAAATTCGATGTGTTTTCTAACAAAATATCCTATAAATTGCATAAATCCGTCACTTGCCCCAGCACTACTCCCACATTACCAATCGAACTTTCATACATTTATTAAATAGTAAGAAACCAATGAATACTAATTTGATGTTTGAGTAATTTTTAAAATTATATAGAATATAGCTAGAGTACTGGAATTTGAGTATGTTGGTGTTCAATGCATATACTATGACAGCAAATACTAAAATCAATAAGTCGTCTTGAAAATTTTTGAAATATTAACAATTTTGTAAACAAAGTACACATTGAAGTCATGAATACAATAATTAAGGTTTCGGTAAATTTTAAAATTACACTATTTGTACTAGAATGCTGTAATTTGAGTATGTTACTCTTCAACGCCTATACTATGATGGCAAATACTAAAATTGATGGGTCTTCTAACAAAAATATCTTGTAAAGTGCATAATTCCGTCACTGGCGCCCGCTCTACTCCCACGTTGTCAATCGTACTATTGTTGTAATATTATGTATGTAATATGTATTGTAATATTAACGATTTTGTAAACAAAGTACACATTGAACTCGTTAATACAATAATTTGTGTTTAGGTAATTTTTAAAATTAGACTATCTGTACTAGAGTGCTGTAATTTGAATATGTTATTCTTCAATCTATATACTATGATGACAAATACTAAAACTGATAAGTTTTCTAATAAAATACCTTATAAATAAATAAATCCGTAACTGGCGCCCGCTCTACTCCCACGTCCACAATCGAATTCGTACTAGATAAAAAACAATCTTATCTTTGAGTAATTTTTAAAATTATACCGTTTGTACTAGAATGTTGTAATTTGAGTATGTTGGTCTTCAATGCATATACTATGATGACAAATACAAAAATTGATGAGTGTTCTTGGAAAATTTTAAAATATGAACAATTTTGTAAACAAAGTACATGTATCGAGTACTTCAGAAAATTTAAATCATTATTTGGACTTTAATATTTTTTTATAATTAGATCGTTTGTACTAGAGTGTTGTAATTTGACTATGTTACTTGTCAATGCATATACTATGACTACAAATACTAAAATTCATAACTTTCAGAACAAAAAATACAAGAAAAAATTATTTTCTAAATTATGTCATCAATAGAATAATAATCGATTTACGAGAAAAGTATTTGGGATGCAAATGCCATTCTTGGAGTGCTCTATAGGACGCACTGTTTGTACTATAATATAGCAATTTGAGTATGTTACTTGTCAATGCATATACTATGATAACAAATACTAAAATCGATGACTTTCATAACAAAGTATAATAAATAATAATAATTTTTTACAACAATGTTCTTTAGTATTTCTCAAAAATTTACTAGAATTGTTTGGTAACTTTGAATATTTTTTATATTTAAACAATTTATATTAGGTTACTGTAATTTGAGTATGTTACTCTCCAATGCATATACCATGACAACAAATACTAAAATTGATGCGTCTTCTTACAAAATTTTGAAAAATTTACAATTATCTGAACAAAGAACCCGAAAAACTCAAGACCATTGCACTTATATGTTAACTAGTGGTTCATATATGGGACGGAAGGGTTAATTTTTAGAGAGCTCTACAGGACGCACCGTTTGTACTACAATGTTGTAATATGAGTATGTTACTCTTTAATGCATATACTATGACCACAAATACTGGATTTGATAACTTTTAGAACAAAATTTCAAGAAAAAACAATATTCTTAGAAAATTTTGTGAAAAAAATATTTGTATTATTTAGAGAAGTGTCATTTTTGGAAAGCTCTGCAGGCCGGACGGTTTGCATTATGAAGTTGAAAATTGAGTAAGTTATTTTTAAGTACATATACTATGACATGAAATACTAAAATTTATAACTTTTGAAAGAAAAACCAAGAAAAAAAAATAATATTCTTACAAAAAGTCGTCAACAAAACAATTGTATTATATAAATCAGTGTCAGTTTTAGAGGGCTCTGCAGGACGTTCAATTTATACTACAATGTTGTAATTTGAGTATGTTAGTCCCCAATGCTTATACTATGACTGCAAATACTAAAATTAGTAAACTCCAGAACAAAATTAATAGCAAAACGTACTTTTGCACAAAAACTCATAAACAAAAGAAATGTATTAATAATGACAGTGTAATTTTCAGAGAGCTCTGTAGGACGCACCGTTTGTACTACAATATTGTAATTTGAGTATATTACTCTCCAATCCCCATACTATGACAACAAATACTAAAACCGATAACTCTTCTAACAAAATATCTCACAAACCACAAAAATCTCCAAAACCGTCACCAACTCCCTCACTACATCCACGCCTAACAAAAAATACAACCCAAACTTTGACTATTTTTCAAAATTCCACTATCCACCCTACAATGCTCAAATTTGAGTATGTCACTTTCCAAACCCTATACTATGACTACAAATACTAAAACCGATAAGTCTTCTAACAAAATTCTGTAAAAATCACAATTTTCTTTACCGGCTCTTTCACTACTCCCACGTCAAACAACAAACAATGTCGAACACTCGTCAGTTCGCAATGTGCATTCGATCGAAACGATTCTTCGCAAATAAATAAATAAATAAAATATATAAATAATAAATTTGCAATAAATAGACACGTGTGTGCATATGTTGATGTGTTGGGTAAATATAAAGTGAAAAATAATTTTGGAAAAATTTTGGAAAGTATTTTTAAAAAATCAAAAACTGGAAAAATGTCGGTGTGAAATGCTGATTGTTAGTGAAGAAAAATTTATTTAAAATATATAAATTAATAAATTGTTATAAGTAAATACGTGTGTGGGTATGTTGATGTGTTGTGTAAATATTGTGTTAAAAATAATTTTGAAAAAATTTTGAAAAATATTTTTAAAAAATTAAAAACCTGTGACGTGTCATGGTAAATAATATTTTTACTTTTGTGATTTTTGCACAAAAAAATTTAAATAAAATATATAAATAATTTTTTTGCAATAAATAAATACGTGTGAGCATAATTTGATTTCTTGTGTAAATAATTTGGTAAAAAACAATTTTGGAAAAATTTTGGTAAATATTTGAAAAAATTAAAAAACTTTGAAAAAAAACGAAAAAAATTTAAATAAAATATATAAATAAATAAATTGTTATAAATAAATACGTGTGTGCATAATTTGATTTGTTGTGTAAATATATGGTTAAAAATATTTTTGTAAAAAAATTGGTAAATATTTTTAAAAAATCAAAAACTTCGGAAAAAACCTAAAGTTTCTAATATAATTTGTTCTAATAATGTTTTATTTTTATTTATTTGTTAATAATTAATTGTATTATTGTACAAGGGTTATAGAAAAGTTTTTAGGTGTAAAGTATGATTTAAATTTTATTTATTCAGTTATTTATTTATTTATTTATTTATTTAATTTATTAATTAATTAATATTTTTTTTTGGTTTGTGTACAAATTAGTTTTGAAGTTTGTTTCAAGGTTTTAAGGGTTTTAAGGTTTTAAGGTATATTTTGTTAGAAAGTTTATAAATTTTACTATTTGTTGTCATAGTATATGCATTGAAGAGTAACTTACTCAAATTATAAGTTTGTAGTGCAAACGGTGCGTCCTGCAGAGCTCTTTGAAAATTATATAGACATATTTGATATACATGTTTTGTTAATGAGTTTTTATGCAAAATATTTTATTTCTTGAAATTTTGTTCTAAAGTTAATCAATTTTAGTATTTGTAGTCATAGTATATGCATTGAAGACTGATATACTCAAATTACAACATAGTAGTACAAAAGATGCGTCCTGCAGAGCTCTTTGAAAATTAAATAGACATATTTGATATATGTGTTTTGTTGGTAAGTTTTTGTTCAAAAGTATTTGGTTTTTTAAATTTTGTTCTGGGGTTTACTAATTTTAGTATTTGTAGTCATAGTATATTCATTGAAGAGTAACATACTCAAATTTTAAGTTTGTAGTACAAACGGTACGTTCTGCAGAGCTCTCCAAAATTTACATATTGTTCTGAAATATTTTAAACATTGCAAGTATTTTTTGGGGTTTGTTGTTGTTTAAGGGTATATTTTGTTAAAAAGTACATCAATTTTAGTATTTGTAGTCATAGTATACATATTAAAGAGTTATGTAATCAATTTACAGTACTGTAGTGCAAACGGTGCATCCTGCAGAGCTCTTTGAAAGTGACATTGTTAAATGTAGTATACGTGTTTTGTTGATGACTTTATGTAGGTTACTATTTCTATCTTGTAATTTTGTTCTGAAGTATATTAATTTTAGTAATCATAATCATAGTATATGCGTTGAAGACTGACTTACTCAAATTACAATATTGTAGTACAAACGGTGCGTCCTGCAGAGCCCTTTAAAACTGACACTGATTCATATAATACAATACAAGACGACTTTTTGTAAGAATATTGATTTTTTTTTTTGAGTTTTTGTTTCAAAAGTTCTAAATTTTAGTATGGCATGTCATAGTATATGTACTTATAAATAACTTACCTAAATGACAGTATTGTAGTACGAACCGTGCGTCCTGTAGAGCTCTCTAAAAATCACACTGTCATGATCATTATATTTCCTTTGTTGGTGAGTTTTTGCGCAAAGTATTTTTTGTTGTAAATTTTGTTCTAAAGTTTATCAAATTCAGTATTTGTGGTCATAGTTTATACATTGTAGATTAACATACTCAAATTTCAGTATTGTAGTACAAACAGTGCGTCCTGCAGAGCTCCTTAAAAACTGACGTTTTGTTCTGACATATTTTTAATATTTCTGGTATGTTTAAGGTTTATTATTTATATTTTGAAAATTTGTTAGAAAGTACATAGATTTTAGTACTTGTCATCATAGTATATGCATTAAAGAGTAACTTACTCAAATTACAACATTGTAGTGTAAATGGAACGTCCTACAGAGCTCTCTAAAACTGACACTGATTTACATAATACAATTGTTTTATTGACGACTTTTTGTAAGAATATCATTTTTTTTCTTGGTTTTTCTTCTATAAGTTATAAATTGTAGTATAACATTTCATAGTATATGTTATCATAAATAACTTACTCAAATTTCAACTTCGTAATACAAACGGTGCGTCCTGTAGAGCTCTCCAAAAATCTCACTGTCTTAATAATTACAATTCTTTTGTTGATGAGTTTTTGTACAATAGTATTTTTAACTATTAATTTTGTTAGAAAGTGTATAAATTTTATTTTTTGCTGTAACAGTATATGCATTGGAGAGTAACTTACTCAAATTTCAAGTTCGTAATGCAAACGGTGCGGCCTGCAGAGCTTTCCAAAAATGACACTTCTTTAAATAATACAATTATTTTTTTGAAGTATTTTTCTAAGAATATTAGTTTTTCTTGAGATTTTGTTCTAAAAGTTATCAAAAGTAGTATTTGTTGTCATAGTATATGTATTGAAGACCAACATACTCAAATTACAACATTGTAGTAGAAACGGCACGGCCTGTAGAGCTCTCTAAAAATGACAGTATTAGTCCCATATATGAGCCACTAGTTAACATATAATATAAGTGCAATGGTCTTGAGTTTGTCGGGTACTTTGTTCAGATAATTGTAAATAATTCAAAATTTTGTTAGAAGACTCATCGATTTTAGTATTTGCTGTCATAGTATATGCATTGGAGAGTAACATACTCAAATTACAGCCCTGTAGTACAAACGGTACGCCCTGTAGAGCTCTTCAAAATAAGCATTGTGTTCTAAAATATTTTTAACATTGCAAGTATATTTTAGAGTTCATTGTTGTTTAAGGGTAATTTTGTTAAAAAGTACATCAATTTTAGTATTTGTTGTGATTGTAGACATACGAGAAAGTTACGTAATCAATTTACAGTACTGTAGTACAAACGGTGCGTCCTGCAGAGCTCTTTGAAAGTGACATTGTTAAATGTAGTATACGAGTTTTGTTGATGGTTTTATGTAGATTATTATTTATATTTTGTAATTTTGTTCTGAAGTATAATAATTTTTGTATTTCTTGTCATAGTATATACATTGAAGAGTAACATACTCAAATTACAACTTTATACTAGAAACGGTGCGTCCTGTAGAGCCCTCTAAAACCGACATTGACTTATATTATACAATTGTTTTGTCGACGACTTTTTGCAAGAATATCTATTTTTTTCTTGGTTTTTCTTCCAAAAGTTGTAAATTTTAGTATGTCATGTCATAGTATATGTACTCATAAATAACTTACTCAAATTTCAACCTCGTAATGCAAACCGTGCGGCCTGCAGAGCTTTCCAAAAGTGATACTTTTTTTTAAATAATACAATTATTTTTTTGGCGAATTTTTCTAAGAATATTGATTTCTCTTGAGATTTTGTTCCAAAAATTATCAAATTTGGTATTTGTTATCATAGTATATACTTTGAAGAGTAACATACTCAAATTACAACACTGTAGTACAAACGGTGCGTCCTGCAGAGCTCTCTAAATATGACACCATCAGTCCCATATATGAGCCACTATAGTTTCATATAAGTGCAATGGTCTTGAGTTTTCCGGGTACTTTGTTCAGATAATTGTAAATTTTTCAAAATTTTGTAGAAATACTCATCAATTTTAGTATTTGTAGTCATAGTGTATGCATAGGAGACTAACATACTCAAATTACAGCATCCTAGTTTAAATTGTTTAATTATAAAAAAATATTCAAAGTTACCAAACAATTCTAGTAAATATTTAAGATACACAAAAGAACATGGTTGTATAAAGTTATTATTATTTATTATATTTTGTTAGAAAACTCATCGATTTTAGTATTTGTTGTCATAGTATATGCATTGAAGAGTAACATACTCAAATTACATCATTCTAGTACAAACGGTGTAATTATAGAAAATAACTAAAGTCCAAATTGTGTTTTGAATTTTCATTATGCACTTATTACGTGTACGAAATTGGTTAATATTTCAAAATTTTCCAAAAACACTCATCAATTTTAGTATTTGTCTTCATAGTACATGCATTGGAGAGTAACATACTCAAATTTCAGCATTCTACTACAAACGGTGTAATTTTAAAAATTATTCAAAGATAAGATTGTTTTTATCTTATACGAATTCGATTGTTGACGTGGGAGTAGTGTGGGCGCCAGTGATGGATTTATGCTATTTATAAAGTATTTTGTTAGAAAACATATCAATTTTAGTATTTGTCGTCATAGTATATGCATTGAAGAGTAACATACTCAAAATACAGCACTCTAGTACAAATAGTGTAATTTTAAAAATTAGTTTAGTGTACATCAAATGAATATCTAGTTTTATTCTTAGCTAATCCAATATTGTTTACAAGTTTCGGGAGGGACATTTTTTAGATTAGAGTCAATTTTGTTAATAATTTGTTCACACATGTATATATTATTATATATCATTAGAAAGCTAATGAAATTATCTATAAACTGTATATATCTATAAATGTATATAACGATTTAAAACTCTCAGAACAAAATTATATTAAAAAAATTTTTAAATTTTAAAATTGAAGAACAAACCGAGTTGAAACAAAATTACTGCACGTAAACGTAGAACAAAATACTTCGAGTGTGAAGTTCGTGCGTTTGAAGTAACCGTTAGATTTGAAATTCAAATTTCAAATATATTTAGTAAAATATTGTTTAAATAGGTATATATTATTATATATTGTTAGAAAGCTAATAAAATTATCTACAAATCTGTATATAACGTTTAATAACTTTTCAAACAAAATTATTATTAAATTAAAAATTATGAGTATATATTTATTTTTAATAAATTTAGTATATATTTATTTAACTATTTATTTTGTTATATAAAAGACATACTACTTGTTTAATTTACAATGAATCTTATTTAACTCTTGAGAAACATATATAAATGGCAAAATATCAATTAAATATTACATTTATTACAATTTTAATTAAATTTAATGTTAACAGATTCAAAATCAAAATGTCTGCTTGACAGCTCTGAATGTTTCATAAATGAAATGTTCATTGTTTATATTATATTAATTTTGTTCAAATTTGTCATATTTATATTAATTTTGTTCAAATTTTATTCAACTAATTATTAGTATTATATATCATTAGAAAGCTAATAAAATTATCTACAAATCTGTATATAACACTTTAAAACTTTTAGAACAAAATTAGATATAAAAAAATGATCAAAGTTGAAAAAATTGAATACCAAGTCCAAATGTCGGTTAATTTTTTTTATATTTCGATTGATTTTGTTAATAATTTGTTAAAACATGTATATATTATTATATATCGTTAGAAATCTGATGAAATTATCTACAAATCTGTGTATAACATTTAATAACTTTTCAAACATAATTGTGTAGAAAAATATTGCTAAACTTTAAATTTGTTCTTTTCATGGATAGACAGTCCATTTACCACTTATGTATTTAGCTTTATTTCTTTCTCTTTCTAACTTTTGCAATCCGTATCTCTCTATCTCTTTCTTTCGCTTTTATAAGGAAATATCTGATTTTTTTAAATTTTCAACAAGTTTATTTGACATTATTTATATTTCAATGTTTTTGTTTATATTTATATTTATTTAATTTAAATTTAATTAAATTGATTATTGGTATTACATATCGTTAGAAAGCTAATAAAACTATCTACAAATCTGTATATAACACTTCAAATCTTTTAGAACAAAATTATTTAGAAAAAATTGCTAAACTTTAAAACAAAATTTTCGCCAGGCTTCTACAATAATTTAGCATCAGCAACGTGTTTCTCTACGTTTTTATTTATTTCATTCAGATTTAATTAAATTAATTATCACTATTATATATCATTAAAAAGCTAATTAATTATTTACAAATCTGTTATAAACACTTTAAAACTTTTACAACAAAATCGTCTACGAAAAATTGTTCAAACTGTGACATCCAACTTTTTATTCATATAATACGTGACAATAATTTTGATACAAACAAATTTTATTACATTTATGGCCAAAGATTATTAATTATGTAAACTTGGGACAGTTAGGCGGATGCACAGGGCCGGATTGGGTCAAAAAAATAATAAACATAAAAATAATGGACATAAAAATAATATGGGGGCTTAAAAAAATATTATCGGTGATAATTTTTGTGTAATTATAGTAAAGGAATTTTAATATATATTTATTGTTTTAAATATTTTTAAAATTATACTGTTTGTACTAGAATGCTGTAATTTGAGTATGTTACTCTTCAATGCATATACTATGATGACAAATATCAAAATCGTAAACTTTTTTCTCAAATTATCCACCAGAGCCCGCACTACTCCCAAGAGTACATTCATTAGTGAGGGAGTAAAAATTACTATATTATGTTTGATTAATTTTTAAAATTACACTATTCGTACTAGGATGTTGTAAATTGAGTATGATACTCTTCAATCTATGTATTATGGCCATAAATACAAAAATTGATGAGTCGCCTTGGAAAATTTTGAATTAATAACGATTTTGTGGACAAAGTACACACGACAAATTTATGATAAAAATTCAAAATAAAATTCGCACTTTAACTTTGAGTAATTTTAAAAATTGGACTATTTGTACTAGAGTGCTGTAATTTGAGTATGTTACTTGTCAATGCATATACTATGACCACAAATACTAAAAGCGATAAGTCTTCTCACAAAATATCTCCTAAGTTACAAAAATCTACACAACCATCACCAGCACTTTTACTACTCCCACGTCAAACAAAAAATACAATCTAAACTTTGAGTAATTTTTAAAATTATACTATTTGTACTAGAATGTTGTAATTTGAGTATGTTACTCTCCAATCTATATACTATGATGACAAATACTAAAATTGATAAGTCCTCTAACAAAATTTTAAAATATTAACATTAATCTAAACCAAATACCCGAAAAATTGAATAAAGTTGCACCTATATGTAACTAATGGGTATGTATGGGAAATCCGGATAAAAATGTTAATTTTAAGGAGTTCTGCAGGGCGCACTGATTGCACTACATTGTTGTAATTTGAGTATGTTACTCTTCAATGCATATACTATGATAACAAATACTAAAACAGATGTATTTTCTTACAAGATATTCTTTAAAACCGACTTATAATATACAAATGCACTTATGCTTTGCTACTCAATCCACAACTATTGATTTTATAAATAGTACAACGGGTCAATTGTGATTTAAAAAGTTTTACTTCAAATATAGACGTGTTGGGTGTCAAATGAAAGGCCTTGACGAGCACTATCCAAATATATCAGTGGCGTCCAAAACAGACCAATA
>NW_020538040.1:3029852-3049404 GCF_003426905.1 Ctenocephalides felis | reverse complement strand
TAGTTTCCATACAAACTTCAACATTTTCTAAGATTTCATACATATTGCGCACAATGACATCTTGCATTGGAACGCAGTATACCGAGTGCACTTTTTTGTTTAAACTCATGTAACTTCTAACCATTCGATTATATGAATGATGTCTTCGACAAATTTATGCTAAATTAAACAACTACAATATTGTCTTTTACCCCAATGCTCTACAGCAACTCGGTATACTCTTAAAACTCTTTTAAAAACATATCGCGTGTACAACTTTGCTTCCGCCATTATTTTGGAGAACTCGCCTTATAAAAACCGGCGGAAGCAAAGTTGTATATTAATATTGATATTGTTTTGTTTCGTCGCTTGTAACTTCTAAACCATTCGATTGATATTAATGATGTTTATGAGAAATTTGCTTAAAATTAAATTATCTACAATATTGACTTGTACCATGAAGCCCTACAGCAACTCGGTATGCTTTAAAATTGAAATATAATACAAATGTTTTCCCATCGGGCTAGTATGAGTTTGAACAAAATAGTTTATAACTAAAACTGAGTACCTTTTTTTATAAATAATTATATACAAAGACTATTTTTTATATTTAATTATTTTGGACACTAAAAGGCTACTTGTAATTAATAATATATATATATATATATTATATAATATAATATATATATATAAAATATATAGATAGAATATATATATATATATATATATATATATATATATATTTATATATAGAGGGACGTCAAGATTTTTTTGTTACCTTAAATTTAATCTTTTAAAGATAATTGTATGTACATGGCCTTATAAATAATAATCTCCATGTCATTTTTAACTACATAATTATATATATATATATATATATATATATATATATATATATATATATATATATCGGCTACAATCCCAGACACAAATATCCATCAATACATTTTTATAAATACAAAATTAAACATCAAAAGCACTTACAAAATGCTTTTCCTAATATTAATAATAAAAATACACAAAATTGTTGCAATTTTGTATAAAACATCAACAATTTTCTATATTAATTATATAATCTAGTTCGTGCAATTATTTTAGGCCGTACCGTTTGTATTACTCCTATAAAAAATACAAAAAACCGTAAAGTTTGTTTACAAAATATACACCGACGCCCACACTATTCTGATTAACTGAATTTTGGTACATTTGCAATTAGTGTGGATGCAAAGAAAACAATTTGAAGTTTGAGTAATTTTTAAAAATATAAAGCATGTAGCTAGGGTGCTGTAATTTGAGTATGTCGGTGTTCAGGGTGTATACTATGAAGACAAATACTAAAATGATGGGGTATTTTGGAAAATTTTGAGATATTAACGATTTTGTGGAAAAAGTATCCAAAATGTATCTGAGATGTTGAGGTAATATTTAAAATTATACCATTGTACCTAGAGTGCTGTAATTTGAGTATGTTACTCTACAATGTATATACTATGATGTCAAATACTAAAATTGATGTGTTTTCTAGCAAAATATCTTGTAAAGTGCATAAATACGTCACTGGCGCCCGCACTACTCCCATAGAATTCGTACTAAATAAAAACAATCTTACTTTTGAGTAATTTTCATAATTATACCGTTTGTACTAGAATGCTGAAATTTGAGTATGTTACTCTTCAATGCATATACTATGATGATAAGTTTTAAAATTGATGAGTTTTCTCAGAAACTTTTGTAATTTTATTAATAACGTCAACAAAGTACCCTTAACAAGTTATTAATACAAACAAAGAAAACATTTTGTACTTTGACTAATTTTAAAATTACACTTTTTATTCTATAATGCTGTAATTTGAGTATGTTACTCTCCAACATATATAATATGAATACAAATACTGAAACTGATAACTCTTCTTTCAAAATTTCTCAAAAATAATAATTTTCGCCACAATCGTCAACGACTCCTCCACTACTCTCACAGGAAACGAAAAATACAATTTAAACTTTGACTAATTTTTAAAATTACACTATTTGTACTAGAATGTTGTAATTTGAGTATGTTACTCTTCAATGCATATACTATGATAACACTTTTAAAATTGATAAGTTTCTTAACAAAATATAATTAATAAAAATAATTTTCTTAAACAATGTTCGTAAGTGTTCTTATATATTTACCAGAATTGTTTTGCAAGTTTGAATTTTTATTATAATTATATCATTTGTACAAGGATACTGTAATTTGAGTATGTTACTTTCCCAATGCATATACTATGACAACAAATACTAAAATTGATAAGTTTTATAACAAAATGTTATGTAAAATCAAAAATTTCTGAATAAATGACATTGCAATTCGTTAAGTACTTTTATCACATTATTTTTATACATTATTATTAATAATTTAAAATTTTGTGAGACAACTCATCAATTTTAGTATTTGACATCATAGTATATGCATTGAAGACCAAAATACTCAAATTACAGCATTCTAGTACAAGAAGTGTAATTTTAAAATTAATCAAAAATAGATTACATTCTTTAATTTTTTACTAATTTCAAATGTCTTTCTATTTCATTTATAATAGTGCAGACGTTTGGATAATTATTAATAAATTAATACTTTCCAAGAAGAGTTATCAATTTTAGTATTTATTATTATAGTATAAGCATTGGAAAGTAACATACTCAAATTACAGCACTTTTGCTATATACTAAATAATCGTATTGTTCGTACGTGGAAATAGTGCAAGCGCCAGTAACACTTGTACAGATTTATACTGTTTGTAGAAAATTTTGTTAGAAAACTTATAGATTTTAGTATATTACATAATAGTATATGCATTGGAGAGTAACATACTCAAATTACAGCACTCTAGTACAAACGGTATAATTTTAAAAATTACCTTAACATTTCAAATACATTCTGGGTACTTTTTTCACAAAACCGTTAATATCTCAAAATTTTCCATGAAGACTCACTAATTTTAGTATTTGTCATCATAGTATATGTATTGAAAATAAAAATACTCAAATTACAGCACTCTAGCTGTGTTTTAAATAATTTTAAAAATTCATCAAACTTTAAATTTTAATCTAAAATTCTTCACTAATATATGCACTCTTAGACAGTAATACGGCATCTGGTGTATATTTTGTTAGAAATCTTTTAAATTTCAGTATTTTACAACATAGTATATACATTAAAGACCAACATACTCAAATTACAGCATTCTAGTACAAACAGTATAATTATAAAAAATTACCTAAACACCTCAAATACATTTTGGGTACTTTTTTCACAAAACCACTAATATCTCAAAATTTTCCAAAACGACTCATCAATTTTAGTATTTGTGATCATAGTATACACACTGAACACCGACATACTCAAATTACAGCACACTAGTTACATGCTACATATTTTTAAAAATTACTCAAACTCCAAAATTGTTTTCTTTGCATCCACACTTATTTCAAATGTACCAAAATTCAGTTAAGCGGAATAGTGCAGGCGTCGGTGTATATTTTGTAAACAAACTTTAGGGTTTTTGTATTTTTTAAAGGAGTAATACAAACGGTGCGGCCGTAAATAATTGCATAAAATAGATTATATAATTAATGATAATAAAATTGTTGATGTTTTACAAAAAATAGAAGAATTTTTGAGTATTTTTGTTATTAATATTAGGAAAAGCAATTTGTAAGTGTTTTTTGATGTTTAATTTTGTACTTATAAAATTGTATTGAAGGATATTTGTGTCTGGGATTGTAGCCGAAACGTGTATAATATAATATATATATATATAATATATACATATATATCGGATACAATATAAACAATAATATATTCCTATATATATAAATATTTATTTATATATTATTTATTTATTTACACTGTCAGTTTCCTTCAGGATTGTTACCCAAGACGTGAACCTGCTGAGCCTTACTAAAGTTATAAACCTGTCCTGGTGCAAATGGTTCGAGTTTAGGATGAGAATGATTCGGATCTGACTTTCTGTTATCTAAAAAAAGGAAAAATAAAGTTTAAACATTTTTTTAATATAATTTTGTTCTAAGAGTTATAAAGTGTTATATACAGATTTGCAGATAATTTTATTAGCTTTCTAATGATATATAATAGTAATAATTTATTTAATTAAATTTGCATAAAATAAATATAAATATAAACAAAAGCATTGAAACTTAAATAATGCAAAGAAAATTATTAAAAGCACAAAAATCAGATTTCTCTGTATAAAAGCAAAAGAGAGAGATGGAGAGATACGAATTGTGTGAGTTAGAAAGAGAAAGAGATAAAGCTAGATACATACAGTGGGAAATGGAATCCCTATCCATAAAAAGAACATATTCAAAGTTTAGTAACATTTTTCTAGACAATTTTGTTCTAAAAGTTATAAAGTGTTATATACAGATTTGTAGATAATTTTATTAGCTTTCTAATGATATATAATAATATATACATGTTGGAACAAATTGTTAAAGAAATTTGTCGAAATTCAAAAAAATGTAACCGGCCGACATATTGGTTTACCAAAATGGCGTCGCACGACTCACTGTTCAATTCTAAAGTTTAAACATTTTTTTAAATTCAATTTTGTTCTAAAAGTTATAAAGTGTCATATACAGATTTGTAGATAATTTTATCTATTTTTCAACGATATATCATCTTATATATAAAAATGAATCGCAAAATGTGTTAGTAAGCGCATAACTCAACAACGCCTGGACCGATTTGGCCAATTCTTTTTTAAAATGTTCGTTGAAGTCCAAGGATGGTTCTTACGCGAGAAAAAAAAACGAATAATTGCCGGGAAAACCCTAAAAACAGCCCTTTTCTCTTTCACATACAAACGTTTTTTAACTAAAACGTAGAATCAATGTGAGCTTTATTGCTATTATATAAAGTACTCCTCCTAAACAATTATTCGGATTTTGATAAATCTTTCTGGAGTTTGTTAAGGAAATTTTCTAATATGTATGTGATTATAAAGTACTGATATGTGGGAAATAGAAAAAAATGCAAAAAACGACTTGTCATTGTTTAAAGCAGTTCTACATTTAAAATCGCTCATATTATAAATGTATATGCATTTTGGCGTGAAGAATAATTTAAAAACCAATATTATTATTTTTAGGTAAACGGTAAATATTAGTATATTATATTAAAAAATTGTAGACATGGGCACAGAACAAAGTCTGTCGGGTCATCTAATGATATATAAAAATCTAAATGAATCTAAACAGAATAATGCTAAATCCCGTGCAATAATTAATTAGAGTTTCACAAACTTAAATTTCGTGCAACTATCAATTTAATTAAACTATCAAATTTTTGAAGTGCATAAAATTACGAACAAGTTTACCATAATAATCTATTTCTATAACTTGGAAAAATACAAATTTTTGAACAATTTCATCAAATAAATCAAATATACATATTTTAAATTTAGCGAATTTAATGTTTGACTGTTTTTTCTATAAAAGTTTGTTAAAAAATGAAACCGAATGAAAAATCAACTCTTTGAGCAACAAAAAACTTTGAATAATTATTTCAAATATATTTGAAATTTGAATTTTAAATCTTAACGGTTACTTCAAACGCGCGAACTTCACACTCGAAGTATTTTGTCCAACGTTTACGGCGTGCAGTAATTTAGTTTCAACTCGGTTTCGTATTCAATTATAAAGTTTAAACATTTTTTAAATAGAATTTTGTTCTAAAAGTTATAAGTTGTTATATACAGATTTGTAGATAATTTTAGCTTTTTAATGATATATAATATATATACATGTTTAAACAAATTATTAACAAAATTTGTCGAAATATAAAAATGTAACCGACAGACATACTAGTTCACAAAAATGAACTTTGTATTTAACTATAAAGTTTAAACATTTTTTAAAATTTAAATTTGTTCTAAAAGTTATAAATTGTTATATGCAGATTTATAGATAATTTTAATTTCTTTCTAATGATGTATAATAATATATATGCCTTAGAACAATTTTAAACAATATAAACGCAAATATAAAAAATGTAACCAATGAAATCCACCATTACCTGATAATTAGATACTAAATTATAAATGTTTATAAAATTTTGTATCATTATATTATATAATGCTATATATCTTTAAAAACCTTATTAAATTGTGTACAAATCTGTATTTATAGTTTTAAAACTTTTAGAACAAAATTTTTGTCAAAAATAACTCAAGCTTTGCAATTTAATATAAAAAAAATTTCGTTGTTCGGTCACACTTTTTTTAAATTCGCATTATTTATTAAAGAATTTGTTCAAATTTCAATGCACTATTATATATCAGTGCAAAGCTTATTAAATTGTTTACAAATATGCATTTTTAGATTTGTAAGTGTTGGAATAAAATTATTAATAAAAAATTCAGGAATTAAATATTCTCAGTACGTATTGCATAGCTGAACAAATAACAAGATAAAAAAAATTAAACTTTACTCATTTTTCCTAATTAATTTTGTTTGTAACGTTATATACAGATTTATAAACAATTTTATTAGTTTTGTAATGATATATAATAATATATACATATTTGAACAAACTATTTACAAACACGATCAAAATATAGAAAAATGTAACCTTGAAAAGAAAACTTGACATGTTAGTTCACAAAAATCACAGTATAAAAAAATTAAAATTTTAACAATTTTTTAAATAATATTTTGTTCCAAAGGTTTAAAATTGTTATATGCAGATTAGTAGATAATTTTATTACCTTTCATTTGATATATAACACTATATATCAGTTATATCAAATGTCTGCGCTACAACGCAAAATATAAAAAAGTGTCCTTACAATTTATAACGTAACATATTGCTACGTTACTGTTACGTTAAAGTTACCTGTTTTATCTCCAGACCTCTGATCGGCCGTGATGTACTTTGATAATCGCACTAAGGGCAGTGGTAGAAAACCTGCGGTCAAAGGGATGACTTCTAAAGTTACTGTTTGTTCTTTACAATTGTCCACTGTTATTACACCTAAAGAAAAAAAAAACAAATATATATATATATACTAGACATTGTGACGTTTGTCGAGTTTGTTACTATAATATTCGGATAGTGCACGTCGAGACCTTTCATTTGATACCCAACATGCCTACATTTGAAGTAAAACTTTCCGACTTATGTCTGTTTTCGTGATATGCAACTCAATGGTCAGCTTCTGTTACGTCTCTTGTAACTTTTAAACCGTTTGTCCGATTTGAATGCAACGTTTGACAAAGTTGCGTTAAATTTAATTGTTTATAAGACTGTTTAATATTGTAAGACCGTACAGCAACTCGTTCTATATGTAGTTGTAACTATATTGGTCTGTTGAGAAAGTTACTATGATATATGGATAGAGCTCGTCGAGGCCTTTCATTTGATACCCAACATGCCTATAATTGAAGTAAAACTTCTTAACTCAAATTTGACCCGTTGTACTAACTTTTTTAATTTTTGTCATAGAGTTTCTTTTCTTTTATTTACACAAGTACAGTCCTTTATTGTTGCAGGCCAATAATTTTAATAATTTAATTTCCATTTGCTCGTCAGTAGAGTCCCTTTTTTATTTTGATAATCAAACTTAAGTTTGCTTGTCAGTAGGGTCGTCATTTTTACTTTAATAATCAAAATTCAATTTGCTTGTCAGTAGAGTCTTTTTTACTTTGATGATCAAAATCCAGTTTGCTCGTCAGTAGAGTCCTTTTCTATTTAAATTGATCAATTATTATTTTTACAATGTTAATTTGCTTGTTAGTAGAGTTGTTTTACCATTTTAATTTGCTCGTCAGTAGAGTCCCTTTTTACAATGACAATGTTATTTGCTCGTATCAGCATTTTCTTATTAATATTCTTTTCTATTTAATCGCTTGTCAGTAGAGTCCCTTTTTGGAAATATTAAGCTTCCTATTTAGTAGAGTCCTTTTCAAAAACTTCTAATACAATATTAAGACTGAAGGACTTTACTGACGAGCAAGTTAAAAACATAAACAATATTAATTTCAAAAAAAAAAAACTAAAAAAAAGGACTCTACTGACGAGCAAACTTAATTTTGATCCTTAGGATAAGAAAGGAACTCTACTGACGAGCAAACCAAAGATTTGATTCAGTATTTGGAAAAATGACTCTACTGACGAGCAAACTTAATTTTGATTATTAAGATAAAAAAGAAACTCTACTGACGAGCAAACCAAAAATTTTATTCAGTAGTTTTTGAAAAGGACGCTACTAAATAGGAAGCTTAATATTTCAAAAAAGGGACTCTACTGACGAGCAATTAAATAGAAAAGAATATTAATAAAAAATGCTGATACGAGCAACTAACATTGTCATTGTAAAAATGGACTCTACTGACGAGCAAATTAAAATAGTAAAACAACTGTACTGCCAAGCAAATTAACATTGTAAAAATAATAATTGATCAATTTAAATAGAAAAAGACTGTACTGACGAGCAAACTTCAATTAGATTATTAGTATAAAGAAGGACTCTACTGACAGGCAAATAGAATTTTAATCTCAAAGATAAAAAAGGGACTCTACTGACTAACAAAGTTAATTCTGAACATTAAGATAAAAAAGGACTCTACTGACAAGCAAACAGAATTTTGATTTAGAAAATAAAATATAAAAAACTTAGAAATCTTTCAAATTGCAAAAATTGATATTTAAGAGTGCATAAATTATGTGTACGGAACCCTGTAGGTTTATTGAGTTTGTAAGTATGATATTTGTATAGTGCTCGTCGAGACCTTTTATTTGACACCCAACAAGCCTATATTTGAAGTAAAACTTCTTAACTCACATTTGACCCGCTGTACTTTTTTGCCAAATTTTGAATCAAAAAAGGACTCTACCAACAACCAAATCAAAAATACCACTAAATCTACCTATCCTTACCTGCTGTCCTTCCACAAACCGCCCACATAGTCTGGTCCGCCAAAACTTCATACATAACCGAAGCCGTCGCATCCTTTTCGCAACCTGGCAACCTTGCAACCGACAGTTGCAGATGGCACATGCTCCTGGTTCGACAGAATTCGCTCCCAACACTTGGTTCCACTTTGCATTTGACCATATAGAGGGTTGTGTAGTCCTTAAGGTCGAAGGGACATGTGTATTGGGTGAAGGGTGAGGTGTTGGGGTCGTGAGTATTAAGGGAAGGGTTTGATGGTGATGGTAAAAGGGATTCTACTGGTGCGTACAGGATGCTAAAGTCCATTTTTATGTTGGCCTGGTGCTTTTGGAGTGGTTCGATTTCCAGTTCCCACATGAAGGAGGCTGTTATGCCGTTGGTTATCGTCTGGGTGAAGAAGAAAAGTTATTCTGAATCGTTTGGCATCAAATTTAGAGAGGTGATAAAGTGATCATGATTAGTCCAACGACTGTACGGTTTTAAAAATTTAAAAGGCTTTCAATGTAACTGATAAAACAAAAAAGGACTCTACTGACGAGGAAATAATAATGTTATTGTAAAAAGAAACTCTACTGACGAGCAAAATACATTAAAAGGAAGAAGGACATGAAAAAGGACTGTACTGATGAACAAAATTGATTCAATAAAAATGACAGGTAATTATAATAGCCATGAGCCTAAAATTTTAATTTGCTCGTCAGTAGAGTCCCTTTTCTATCATAATAATCAAAATTAAGTTTGCTCGTCAGTAGAGTCCCTTTTCTATTTGAATTTATCAATTAATATTTTTACAATGTTAATTTGCTCGTCAGTAGAGTTATTTTTCACTAGAAAACAGGAGTCATTCTGAATCGTTTGGCATCAAATTTGAATAAGTGAAAAGGTGATCATGATTTCTCCAAAACGGCTGTACCGATTTTAGAAATTTAAAAGAACAATACATTAGAAGGAATAAGGAAATTTAAAAAAGGACTCTACTGATGAGTCAAAAAAGACAGGTAATTATAATAGCAATGAGCCTAAGATTTTAATTTGCTCGTCAGTAGAATCCCTTTTTTATCTTTGAGATTAAAATTAAGTTTGCTCGTCAGTAAAGTCACTTTTATATTTTCCTAATCGTCAGTAAAGTCTCTTTTTTATTTTCGAGATCAAGTTTGCTCGTCAGTAGAGTTCTTTTTTATTTTCAATATGAAATTCAAAGTTTGCCTGTCAGTAGAGTCTTTTTTTGACATTTCTATTTGCTCTTCAGTAGAGTCCTTTTTTATTTTGTAGATAAAATTTTAAGCTTTCTCGTCAGTAGAGTATTTTTATTTTTTAGATTAAAATTTTGAGTTTGCTCGTCAGTAGAGTCCCTTTTTTATCTTCGAGATTAAAATTGAGTTTGCTCGTCAGTAGAGTCCCTCTTCCCTAGACTTTTTTCCAAAGGATACTTTTTGTTAGTTAGTAGAGTCCCTTTTCACAATAATTTTATTTGCTCGTCAGTAGAGTTCCTTTTTCACTTCAAATTATGTTTGTCAGTAGAGTCCCTTTTATAATAAATTTTGATTAAAATAAGTTTTGATTGTCAGTAGAGTTGTTTTTTAAAATGTGTTTATTTGCTCGTCAGTAGAGTAAAACTATTTACTCCTGGTCTACTGACCAAGAAAATTAAAACAAAAAAAACGCGAGTCCCTCTAATGTGGACTTTTTCTAAGGATACTTTTTGCTCGTTAGTAGAGTTCCTTTTATTTGCTTGTCAGTAGTCTTTCTTTTTTGAACAATTTTATTTGCTTAGAGTCCTTACTGACAAAAAAACTAAAAATAAGAAAAAAACACTACTAACGAGCAAAATTTATGAAAACAAAATCGTGAAAAAGGGGACTCTACTGACGAGCAAAATAAAAACAGAAGGAAAAAAGAACTTTACTGATGAGCAAATGAAATAGTAAAAAAGGGACTCTACTGACGAGCAAATAAAAATATTATTGTAAAAAGTGACTCTACTGACAAGCAAATAAAAAAAATAAAAGAAAGGACTGTACTAAAAATGTTTGGATTCTACCGACGAGTAAAATTTGGAATTTTGAAAAAATATCATGAGCAAATAAAATTTGACAAACTTGTTAAGAGAAATAGAAATCTACTGACAAGCAAAACTGGGTACAAACTAATGCGGAAAATGGCATTAGAAGAAAAGGAACTCTACTGGTAAACAAACTGCTTTTTACCAAAAAATTAGCAAAAATTTTGGAATCGTGTGGATGAAGAGGACAAGACTTAATTTTGTGATTTTTATGTTTTTGTAAGTCATTCTGAATCGTTTGGCATCAAAGTAAATGGGTGACAAAGTGTTGATAACGATTTTTCAAAATGGCTGTTCTGATTCCCAAAATTTAAAAGTCAAGTTAAATTGCATAAAAACTAGTATTGACAAGTTTTGCGCAAAGATCAGTCCAGCCGTTTCTTTATTATCGTCGTATTTGTATAAGATAAATAAGCGAGACTAACATTTGAAAACGGGTTCTTAATAACTTAATAAATTAAAAAGAACTCTACTGACGAGCAAAATTGATTCAAAAAGTCGTGTGAAAAGGGACTCTACTGACGAGCAAACTAAAAACAAAAGAAAAAAAGAACTCTACTGACGAGCACAATTGATACAAAAAATCATAACAAATGAGACTCTACTGACGAGAAAATTGAAAGTTGAAAACAAAAAAACTCTACTGACGAGCAAAATTTATACAAAAAAAATCGTGAAAAAAGGACTCTACTGATGAGCAAACTGTAATAACAGAAAAAGCAACTATACTGACAAGCAAAATTTACAAAAAAAAATCGTGACAAAAGGGACTCTACTGGCGAGCAAAATTAATGAAAAAAAATCATGAAAAAGGGACGAGCAAACTAAAAATAGAAAGAAAAAGAACTCTATTGACAAGCAAAATTTATAAAAAAAGAAACGTGACAAAAAGGACTCTACTGACAAGCAAATTAGAAATAGAAACAGAAAAGAAAAAAGAACTAAACTGACCGAAAAATTTAAAAAAAAAATCGAGACAAAAGGGACTCTACTGATGAGCAAATCAAAAAAAATGTTGGAAAAAAGAACTCTACTGACGAGCAAAATTTATGAAAAAAAAATCGTGCCAAAAGGAACTCTACTGACAAGCAAACTAAAAATTGAAAGAAACATGAACTCTACTGACGAACAAAATTCATTAATAAAGTCGAGTCAAAAGGGACTCTACTGACGAGCAAACTAAAAACAAAAGGATAAAAACTTTGCTGACGTGCAAAATTATACAAAAAAATCGTGTCAGAAAGGACTCTACTGACGAGCAAACTAAAATGAATGAGGAAAATACTCTACAGAGGAGCAAAATTTATAATAAAAATCGTGTCAAAACGAACTCTACTGACAAGCAACTTAAACTTGACTAGTGGTGTACGGAATCGTGCCTTAAGGCAAATTGCTGGAACTTACCGTACCGCAATGAAATATGTTCGAGAAATTTTAAACGTTTTCAAATATATTATTACAAATACTCTGTAACTTTCATTCATATTATTGCTATCTTGTTATATTTGAGCAAATTACACAAAAATGAAAAAGTGCTCTGTCACAGTCTAAACTAAATTTGCAAATAATTCTGTGCGACATTCATCACTTATACTGTGCTTAGCTTGGCGGCATTTTCACATTTTTCAATAGTTTTCACAAAATTTTTAATCCAAAATTATAAAAATATTTTATGGAAAATAAAAAAGACGAGCAAAATATATTAAAAGGAAGAACAAAATTTAAAAAAGGACTGTACTGATGAGCTAAAAAAAGACAGGTAATTATATTAGCAATGAGGCTAAGATTTTAATTTGCTCGTCAGTAGAGTTCTTATATTATCTATTATATATATAATAATAAATTGAATTTTAATTTGCTCATTGGTAGAGTTCCTTTTTAAAACAATTTTATTTGGTCGTCAGTAGAGTCCTTTTTTACAAGAAAAATATTATTGTCGGTAGAGTCCCTTTTAGATATTCTAAAATAATGGTCAAAAACAAAAAAAGGACTCTACTGACGAGCAAATTTAATTTTGATCTAGAAGATGAAAAAGGACTCTATTGACGAGCAAATTAAGATCTTATTATTGAAATAAAGGACTCTACTGACAATCAAATAAAATTGTTATTGCAAAAGGGACTCTACTGATGAGAAAATAAAAATGTTTGAAAAGGGACTCTACTGGCGAACAAACTAAAAATAAAAGGAAAAAAGAACTCTACTGACGAGCAAAGTTGATCCAAAAGAATTGTGACAGAAGGGACTCTACTGACGAGCAGATAAAAATATTATTGTGAAAAGGGACTCTACTGACGAGCAAATGAAAATAGTTTTCGTGAAAAGGGACTCTACTGACGAGCAAACAATACTTAAAAAAATATAAGACACATTTTTATAGAAAAAGAATTTTACTGCCGAGCAAAACTGGAACCAGAAAGCAGAAAATGTTAATAAAGTAAAAGAGACTCTACTGACAAGCGAATAGTTGTTTAGTGAATTGCTATGTTACAAAAGTCTCACTAATGAAAAGAACTCTACTGCTTTTTGACAATAATTCAGCAAAATGTTTGGATGAAGAAAATAGGGCTTAATTTTGTGATTTTTAGGTTTTTTCTGGATCGCTTGGCACAGAATTTGGATAAAGTAGGTGGGTGACAAACTATTGATCACGATTACTTCAAAACGGCTGTACCGATTTTGAAAATTTAAAAGACGTTCGATAACATAAGAACTAGTGTTGACAAGTTTTACACAAAGATCGTCCGAACCGTCTCTTTATAGCAATCATATATATGTGACAAACAGTTAATCACGATTTCTGCAAAACGGCTGTACTAATTTTAAAAATTTAAAGGGCGTTCAATAAGGCTCGATAAGGACTACGGTTGACAAGTTTTGCACAAAGCTCGGTTTAGCAGTTTCTTTACAATCAACAGTCAATTACAAAAAAAGTTGCGTCAACACTACGAAAAATCTTTTAATTATAATCAAACTAGTGGGGCACACACACACACATGCATCCATTTTTTCTATGGTATGCCAAAATGTTCAGAAGGTTTTGAAACGTAAAGCTATGTAAAAATTTTCATTTTCGATTTTTTGCGATTACCATAACTTGCCCTACGGGAAGTTAATAAATATTTCCTCACCAGTATCTGATCAGCCCCCGGATTCAAATCCCTCAAAAGCAGTCCATCTACTTTGCACTCCAGTTGTGGCCTCTTAAGGGCCACTTTCTGATCGTGAAGACCCCGAACCGACACCTGGACGAATTTTCTGGCCTGCGACGTGTGCAGCCTGCAGACGCTCAGGAAGGGCGGCGGGAAGTGGAGGGGCACTGTTGTTTCTTTCCTGGACCAAGGACATAACATCGAAACCTAGAAATATGGTAAAAGACAATGTTGTAGATTGTTTAATTTTGTACAAATTTGTCGAATGTTTCATTCAAATCGGACGTACGGTTCAAAAGTTACAAGAGGTGTAACGAGAGTGGACCAATGGGTTGCCGAATTCGAGGTTAAGTATGAGTTAAAAAGTTTTGCTTCAAATATAGGCATGTGGGGTATCAAATGAAAGGTCTCGACGAGCACTAAACAAATATCAAATTAGCAGACACACCAGACGAATAGGGTTCAATACACTTAATTTATCTACTTAATAAAATCAGTTTTTATTATTTTGAAGTATGCCAAGTTGGTGCATGGTGTGACTATATTAAAGCACATCATAGATCGCTTCATTTAACACAACTTTGTCGAATATTTCATCCAAATCGGACAAACGGTTCAAAAGTTACGAGAGATATAATGAAAAGTAAACCAATGGGTTGCCGAATTTGGGGTCAAAGATGAGTTAAAAAGTTTTACTTCAAATATAGGCATGTGGGGTATCAAATAAAAGGTCTCGATGAGCTTTATTCAAATATATCAGTGTTGAAATTTGACTAACAAGGTTCCGTATCATTCCATATATCCAATATTCTAAACTAATTTGAAGGTTTCTATTGCAATTTTAAAGTATACCGAGTTGATTTAAGGATTGATATTAATTTAGAACATTTTTGTTAGATGTTTTATTTGCGACAAACAATTTATTCAAAAGTTACAAACGTTTTAATATATAAATGCACACGGACGTTTTGTTCTACTGTAAATAGTACAGCGGGTCAAGTATGAGTTAAGAAGTTTTACTTCAAATATAGGCATGTTGGGTATCAAATGAAAGGCCTCGATGAGCACTATCGAAATATACCAGTAACGTCCAAAATAAAGCAATAGGGTTCTGTACACTTACATATATAATTTTAAAGTATAGCGAGTTGATTTAAAAATTGATACAAAGTACAATTTTAGATAATTTAATTTGGAACAAATTTGTCGAATATTTCATTTATTTTGGTGCAGTGGTTTAGAAGTTACACGAGTTTAAATAAATAAATGCACACTGACGAGTGGTCGTACTATAAATAGTACAGCGGGTCAATTGTGAGTTAAGAAGTTTTACTTCAAATATAGGCATGTCGGGTATCAAATGAAAGGTCTCGACGAGCACTATACAAATATCATAGTAACAGACTCAACAAACCAAAAGGGTTCAATACACATAATTCATCTACTTATTGATATCAGTTTTTATTATTTTAAAGTATAGCAAGTTGGTGTATGGTATGTCTATATCCAGTTCGATATTCAGTTTGCTCGTCAGTAGAGTCCTTTTTTTAATTTCTAAGTTGATATTCAGTTTGCTCGTCAGTAGAGTCCTTTTTCTAATGTCTATGTCGATTTACAATTTGCTCGTCAGTAGAGTCTCTTTTAAAACTTCTGAGTTGATTTATCATTTGCTTGTTAGTAGAGTCTTTTTTTTTAAGTTGATCTATAATTTGCTCATCGGTAGAGTCTCTTTTTAAATTCTAAAGTTTGATAATCAAGTTGCTCGTCAGTATAGTCCTTTTTTTAATGTTAGTTGATTTATTAATTGCTCGTTAGTTGTGTTCCTTTTCTTTTTTTCAAATCACAAATTAATTTGCTCATCAGTAGAGTCCTTTTTGTTTTTGATGAATAACGAATTTTTGTTTACTCGTTAGAGTTCTTTTTTATTCCGGAATAATTCAATGAGCATAACTTTGTCTTTTAATTTGCAATTTAATTTGCTCGTCAGTAGAGTTCATTTTCATTTTATTTTAGTTTCATCATCAGTTCTTTTCTTAGCATTTTTTTTATTGAAGATATTTGAAGTAAAAAAACAAGAGTCAGAAAAAAAATCTACTAACGAGCAAATGTATTGAAGGAAAAAAATCCGGTAAAAGGGACTCTATTGACGAACAAACCAAAATTAAAACAAAAATAGAACTCTACTGACGAGCAAACTGAATCTCGATTTGGAAATAAAAAGGGACTCTACTGACGAGCAAATTAAACAGTAAAAACTAATAACAGAAAAGGGACTCTACTGACGAGCAAATATTGGATTTGAGAAAAATAATAGAAAACTGTTACTTTAAGAAAAGAACTCTACCGACGATTTGATTTATCTTAACTTTATCAGTATTAACTATTGATATTTAGATAGTGCTCGTCGAGACCTTTCATTTGATACCCAACATGCCTAGATTTGAAGCAAAACTTCTAAACTTACATCTGTCTTCGGGTTCTGCAACCCATTGGTCGGCGTTTTATTATATCTCTTGTAACTTTTGAACGGTTTATCCGATTTGAATGAAATATTCAGCAAAATTGTGCTAAATTAAAAGATCTATGCTATTGTTTTGTACAGTAATACTCTACAGCAACTTGGTGTACTTTAAAATAACAAAACTTAATATTTTAATAAATGTTTTGTACAGAAATGTTTTGTACAGAACCCTATTACTTTGTAGACACTATAAGTATGATTTTTAGACAGTGTTTGTCGAGACCTTTCATTTGATACCCTACATGCCTATATTTGAAGCAAAACTTATTAAGTTATATCTTAAACGAAATTCGGCAACCCATTGGTCCACTTTCGTTACATCTCTTGTATCTTTTGAATCGTTAGTCCAAATTAAGTGGAATATTCGGCAAAATTGTGCTAAATAAAATTAAGTATAATATAGTTTAGTGTATATTAACTGTACAGAAACTTGATGAATTTTAAAACTGTAAAACTCGATATTGTGAATTGAATAAATGTTTAGTACAGAACCCTATTACTTTGTAGACACTACAAGTATGATTTTTAGATAGTGTTCGTCGAGACCTTTCATTTGATACCCAACATGCCTATATTTGAAGCAAAACTTATTAAGTTATATCTTAAACAAAATTCGGCAACCCATTGGTCCACTTTCGTTACATCTCTTGTAACTTTTGAACCATTAGTCCGAATTAAGTGGAATATTCGGCAAAATTGTGCTAAATAAAATTAAGTATAATATAGTTTAGTATATATTAACTATACAAAAACTTGATGAATTTTAAAACTGTAAAACTCGATATTTTGAATACAATAAATGTTTTGTACAGAACCCTATTGCTTTGTAGACACTATAAGCATGATTTTTAGATAGTGTTCGTCGAGACCTTTCATTTGATACCCAACATGCCTATATTTGAAGTAAAACTTTTTGATACCCAACATGCCTATATTTGAAGCAAAACTTTTTAACTTACTCTTACCTTATGTTCTACAGATCGATCGTCCTTCCTCGGTGGCAGCTCCGCCAAAACCAGCAAATCGACTTTGGTGCTCTGAAAGGGCTCGCTGATTTCTAAGGGAATCTTGAATTCTCTTGAAAATTCTTCCTCAGAGCCTTCGCATTTCATCAGTAGCCCTTTAGACATTTTCATGGTAATGAAGCTGTTTTCGGCGATTCGAAAACTGCCACTGTTTACTGTGAGGATCATCCTTTGCGGAAACCCTAATGAATGATAAATAGAAAAAATATGAGATAAAGGACTCTACTGACGAGCAAAGTTGTAATTATAAGAAAAAAAATGAACTCTACTGACGAGCAAATTAAAATAGTAAATAATAATAATGTAAAAAACAACGATAATATTAGATACAAATAATAAAGACAAAAAATGGACACTAATGACGAGCAAATTTAATTTTGATTTAGATGACAAAAAAGAAAATCTACTGACGGGAAAACTAAAATGGTAAAAATAAAGAATAAAAATTTTTAAGATGAAAGAGATACTACTAACGAGTAAAACTGATATCATAAAACCAAAAAGAACTATACTGACGAGCAAACTTATTTGTGATCTATAAAATAAAGATAGGACTCCACTGACAAGGAAATCAAAATTAAACTAGAGAATAATATTAGTTAAAAATTTCATATAAAGAAAAAGACTTTACCGACAAGCAAATAATGACAAAATAAACCGACGAACAAGCTAATTTGTTATTTAAAGGAAAAAGAACTCTACTGATGAGCAAACTTAATTTTGTAATGGAAGACCAAAAAAAGACTCTACTGTCGAGCAATTTTGAAATTTGATCTAGAAAATAAAAAAAGAGCTGACGAGCAAATTAAACTTTGATCTAGAAGAAAAAAGGAACTCTACTGGCGCGTAAACTTAAAATTTAATTTAAAAACTAAAGAGGGACTCTACTGATAAGCAAACTTAAAATTTGATTCAGAAGGTAAAAATAAGGGACTCTACTGACGAGCAAACTTAAAATTTTATCTAGAAAATAAAAAAGGGACTCTACTGACGAGCAAACTTAAAGATTCATATTGAAAATAAAAAAAGGACTCTACTCTCGAGCAAACTTTAATTTTCATCTACAAGATAAAAAATGGACTCTACTGACGAAGAAACTTTAATTTTAATCTAGAAGATAGCAAAGGGACTCTACTGACGAGCAAATTGAAATAAAAGATATGAAGGAATTCTACTGACGAGCAAATTAAATTTTAATTATTAAAATAAAAAGGGACTCTACTGACGGAAATCAAATAAGAATGTCGACTAAAAAGAGTGCTCTACTGACGAACAAACTCAAAATTTTAATCTAGAAAATTAAAAAGAGACTCTACTGACGAGCAAACCTAATTTTGATTAAAAATATAAAAAATGAATTCTACTGACGAGCAAACTAAATTAAACTTAATTACAATCCGAAAAATAAAGGAGAAACTCTACTGACAAACAATTCAATTGCAAACTAAAAGATTAAAAGGATTAAATTCAAAATGCAAATTTGAAGATGTAAAAGACTCTACTGACAGGTAAATAAAAAATCACAAAAAAAAAGGACTCTACTGCCAATCAAATAAAAATGTCCAAAGAAAAAGAAATTCTATCGGCGAGCAAATATAAAAAAGGGACTTTACCGATGTAAAAAAGAAATTTTACTCATTCAGATGCAAAGGGACTCTACTAACAAGCCAAGTTATTTTTGTTCCAGAAAATGACAGAGGGACTCTACTGACGATCAAATTAAAAATGTCAAAAGAAAAAGGGACTCTACTGACAAGCGAACTAAATAAATAAAGAACTAAAGAACTCTATTGACGAACAAATTAAATTGCAAACTAAAAGGTAAAAAAGAGACTCTACTGACAAGCAAACTA